>NW_028318667.1:310000-532500 GCF_062004578.1 Staurois parvus | reverse complement strand
TTAGTGCTGCCTATCAGTGCCGCCTATCCGTGCCACCTCATTAGTGCTGCCTATCCGTGCCCATCAGTGCCGCCTGTCAGTGCCCATCAGTGCTGCCTCATCAACGCACATCAGTGAAGGAGAAAAATTACCTGTTTGAAAAATTTTATAATAGAAACAAAGAAACTTTTTTTTTTTTTTTTAATTTTTTTGCACTTTTTTAACTTATAGTGCAAAAAGTAAAGTGCCCAGCGGCGATTAAATACCACCAAAAGAAAGCTCTATTTGTGAGAAAAAAATGATCAAAATTTCATATGCGTACAATGTTGCATGACCGCGCAATTGTCAATCAAACTGCGGCAGCGCTGAAAGCTGAAAATTGGCCTGGTAAAAAAGGGGGTATAAGTGCCCGGTAGGCAAGTGGTTAATTTAAATATTCATTTTCTATATAAAATACATTTTCCATAATTATTCTCATATAACATACAAAACCATCAATTATATCCCTTTCTATCTTTATTCCCATTACCCCCCCACCTATCTAGTACCCCCACCCACCCTGCAAACCCAACCCCCCCCCCACAAATAAAACCACCCACTCTGCATTTCTCCATTACATGTTTTCCTAAGTAAGGGGTACTTTCACATATCCCACTCTACTACTTCATATATTTCACCTTGGGCGCAAAATCTTCCCATTTTCCCCACCTCCTGTAATATAACCCCATCTTGTCTAATACCGTTTCTCCATCCTACATATCTGGTTCACTCTTTCCACTCAATCCTCTTCTCTCAGTTCCTCTGAGCTATGCTAAAACTTAGTTATCAGGCTTTGCCGCATTCAGATAGTACCATATACCCGAATCCTTGTATTTGTTCACTGATAGCTCTGTACTATGTAATTGACACAACTCTGGATCCAATCCTATCTTTATCCCAGAGATTATCCCAATTAAATGAACCATTATCTCCCAAAAACCTTGAATCTTTGGGCACTCCCACCATATGTGATATAACGTACCTATCTTTCCACACCCCCCGCCAACACTCTGGTGTATTCTCCCCACTCATCTTGTATTCAACGTTCGGTACTATGTGCCATCTTGATAAACACTTATAGTTTACCTCCACCTCTCTTATGCTTACATTCTCATGTGTTAGTCTATATATTTTCCTCTGTTTGTCTTCATCTATCTCTATTCCCAAATCCCTTTCCCATTTTACTATGTACATAGGCTTTGTGTGTGTGTGTGTCTCAGTGAGAATCTTATAAACTTTTGCCGTGCCCCGTTTCCCATCTCCATGTGATTCCAACAACCTCTCAAACAAATTCCAATCCTTTCTCAATCTCAAAGGGTTCGGAAGACTCCTGACAAAGTGTTTTAATTGGTGATATCTCCACTCGTCTATCTTAATGAAAAGCTCCCTTTTGTCCTTTTTCAAATCCTTAAGTGTTCTCAATTCCTGCCCTTATATAATATCCCTCAGTTGAATATCCTCCTTTTTAAACCATTTTCCTGTGCTCTCCTCCCTTCCTGGAGTGACATTAATTGTGAATTAAAATCCCATTTCATAAGCTTGTGCAGTTTATCCCAAACCTTTAAAACATTTAATGTATTAACACTTGTGGTATCTTTTAATCCTCTATATTGTGCTGGTACTCATATGATTTTACTCAAGTTAACTCTGCTTAATTCATTTTCAATCTTGACCCATCTTTTCTCCTCTGGATTGTGTGTCCACTCATAAATTCTTGCTAGAACTACTGCTGTATAATACCTCTTAAAATCTGGCACTCCCAATCCTCCCTTCTCTTTATTTCTACTCATCAAATCATAAGATATTCTAGGTTATTTATTTTTCTATGTATATCTTGTTAACATTTTAAATACCTTGAAAAAGTCCTCCGGAAGTTTAATTGGGATCATCTGGAATTTATATAGGATTTTAGGTACAATTACCATTTTTATCAGGTTTATGCGCCCTATCCAAGATGGGTTACCTCCTCCCAATTTCTTTAGTTCCTGCTTAATCTCGTTTAAAAGTGAGATATAATTAGATTTATCCAAGTTCGTATATGAAGCAGGGAGTTTTACCCCTAGATATTTTATCAATCTATCTTTCCATATAAAAGGGAATTCTTTTTGTATCTTTTTTCTTTTTCACTATTTGGAAGATTTACATTTAAGATCTGTTTTTGTTGGGTTGATTTTCAAATTTGATAGCTCCCCATAATCCTTTAAGCTCTTCATTAAAATTGGGAGTGTTATCCTAGGATTTCCCACATAAAACAGCAGGTCGTCTGCAAAGGCTGCCACTTTATGTTCAATTCCTCCTATCTGTATTCCTTTTTATGTCCATATTTTTCCTAATTGTTGCCAGTAAAGGTTCCAATGATAATACATCCAACAATGGGGACAGTGGACATCCCTGTCTTGTTCCATTTGACATCCCAATAGGTTCCGTTATAGTACCTCACAGTATAACCATCTGGGCCTGGGCTTTTCCCCGTCATGGTACTTTTTAATGCTATTTTTATTTCCTCTTGCGTAATTTCTAAATCAAGGGAATTCAATTGATCTTCACTTAACTTCGATAGTCCTGCATTTTTTAGATATACCCTTCTTTTTTCTCTACTCGCATTTCCACTTTTATTTACTGAATCCTGGGAAGTAATATTATACAGCTTGCTATAATATTCTTTAAACATCTTGGCCATCTCTTTAGTAGAATAAACCGTTTCTCCCTTGGGGTTTCTTATTTTTTCTATATAATTCCTGTTTTTTTTTTTTCCTCAAGGCGCTCATTAAATATTTTCCTGGTCTATCTCCCCATCTATACCTCTCACTTGCCCCTTTATTAAAAACTCTTCTCCTCTCCTCTTCCATCAGTATCTCTAGTTCTTTCTTTTTTGTTATCTTCTGTCTTATCTCTTTTGTTTTTTTTATGTATCTGCTCCAGGTCAAATATTTCTTTTAACAGCCCAGTAAGTTTCTCTCTTCTTTCCCTTTTCTTTTTTGCCCCGGACGTGATCAATATACCTCTTATGTAGGCCTTATGGGACTCCCATACTGTAGCCACCGACACTTCCCGCCTCATTCTCCTGAAAAAATCTTTCAATCTCTTCCCTAATCTTCTGATTAAGCTCCTGATCAAGGAGAAAAGCCTCATTCATCTTCCATCCTATACCACCTGTCAACCGCCTCCCCCATCCCAATTTCATTGTAACAGGGGCATGATCTGAGAGAGACATTGCCTCTATTCCTACTTTAGCCACCATCTCAATAAGTTGATGGTCAACCAATATATAGTCCAATCTCGAGTACATCTCATGTGCATTAGAGAAGAAGGCATAGTCTCTCTCTTTTCCATGTATTATTCTCCAAATATCCACCAGTTGGCACTCATGCATCACCTTCTTTAAAGTTCTCAGAGACCTACCTCCCTCTCGCTGTGCTGAAGAGGTTGCATCCATTTGTGGATCCATACAGAAATTCAAGTCCCCTGCCACTATCAAATGTCCCTTTTTGAAGGCCATCAGTTTTCTCAAAACACCTTTCAGATATAACTCCGGTCTCTTATTTGGGCAATAAATATTCGCAATTGTACATTCCATCTCTTGCAATCTACCTTTCAAAAAATCTCCCATCAGGATCTATTTCTCTCTCCTCCAGCCTTATGTTTTTTGCAAACCCTATTGCTACTCCCTTAGCTCTCTTAATTGGGGAATCTGCGTAAAACCATGTTGGATAGTTTCTAGAATTCAACGTAATATTTGACTTAATCTCAAGATATGTCTCCTGCAAAAAGACCACCGAAGCTTCTCTATGTTGCAACTCTTTGAATAGCTTAAATCTCTTCCCAGGACAATTCAACCCATTTACATTATATGTTATAAACTGTAAATCTTCCATACTTCTTGTATCTTTTTTTTTTCTACTCCATTTCCTCTTTTCCATTCTCAATTGCCTTATACTTCCCTTCCATATGCTGAGTGTTAACTTTAATACCCTCTCCCCATTCCCTCCTACCCACCCTCCCCTGTTACTCCCTTCCCATCCCACTCCCCTCCCCTCCCAATACCCACCCCCCTCTTTTACTACACAACCCATTTTTAGGCCTCTAATTTGCCTACTAATCATTTGTGGTCCCATACCCACTTTTGATTTAAACCTTAGGGCTCAACTCCGCCCATGAACGGCTCTAACTCCTTCCAACCTCCCCAATTACCCTCCATTTATCTGTTTAGTCCTATATATTTTCACAGTGCCCTTCAAAACGGATCTCCAAAGGAAGGAAGAGGTAGAGAGGAGAGAGAGGGGAAAAAAAAAACCTCACACCCCCCCACTCCTCCTTACTTCCCCTTCTAACGGTCTGTCAATCCTCCTTTTCCTCAACTCCAGTTGCTCCCTCTTCTTCCCACCCAGTATTCTCTATTCTATGCAAATCTAGTCTATCACAGAAGTCTCTCAAGTCCTCAGGATATCTCAAATAAGCTGTAACCCCATTCTTCCATCCGATTAGACATGCTGGAGTGCCCCATCTATAGTGTACATGCCGTTCTCTCATTTGCTCTAGCAGGGGTTTCTCGTTTCCTTCGTAAAACTTTCCTGTTCTAAAAACTCCATCCAATTTAACTAACTCTGTTTCAGGTCTGTCCATTATGGAGTTTAAAATTTTCCAAACTAATTCTTGCAGTTCTTCCCCTTTTAAAGATTTCTGGGATTTCTCGTATCCTAAGGTTGCTTCTCCTATCCCTGTTCTCTTGTACTTCCGTCTTATACAGCAATTTTTTTAGAGTTTTCCCAATGGTAATTATCTTTTTTTCTAAATCTGAAATATTTTGGGCCTGACTTTTAACTTTCACTCCGTATCCTCCATTCTCAGTAGCAAATGCTCCAAATCCTTCCGTATAGTTGTCATTTCTTGCTTTATAGCTTTTTCCAGATTTTTAAACATTTCTGCCATTTCTTTATTATTTGGTACTTGTAAATCACTTTCCGGATCTTTCCTCTCTATGTTTTCAATCATTTGATGGCTGCTACTGTTCAGTCCCAACGATAGTCTAGGGCTGTTTTCCAGGCAAATTTCCATCTCCCCTTTTTCACTTCCACCTTGGGACCTTTCTGGAGTCACATTTCCCTGGGACGTATATTTTTTAATCGTACCCGTTTAGGACCCTTTAAGCCCACTTCCTTTAGCATTTTTATTCTTCCTATCTTCTGTAGCTTATTTTTTTTTACCAGACCAGGGGAAGACTTTTAGAATATATATTAGGAAGCCAGTATTGATCTGTTCTTTATCCGTTAACACTTTCCTTTCCTCTTCTTCTAGGGCCACTTAAACCCTTTTCTTCTTCCACTCCTTCACATCCCTCTGGGAATCCCCCCTTTCTCCCATGCAGAGTGTTTTAACTTATACTTCACAGTCCAAACCACTGTGCAGTTAACCTGGGCCGTTCTCACTCACCCTCCTTCAATCGATTCTCCTGTGAGCTGGCCCCAGTCTGCAGTTATCCGTTTTTCTCTTGGGGGGATTCCTTCAGGGTCTCTTTTTATCTTGTGTGGCCCTCTGTAGGATGATGGCTGACTGCTAATCCGGCTGAACGTCGGGTTAGGGATTACACCGGCATCTCCCTCTCTTCTCTGGACGCCGGCCAGCTTCTCCCCTTCCCAGTACTCCTTCGCGGCTGACCAAGTGGTCACGCCACATCACTCCGTCTCCTTGGCAACCCTGCTGCTCCTTCTCGGCTCACCACAGGCACGTCTCCTGAGGCTCGGGGCCCGCTCACTCTCTGTCCTCTTTACGGCTCCCGCATCTCCCACCAGAGGACCTCCTCACCCAGATAGGACTCCACTCTCTGTTCCTGGGAGGGCTCTTAGGGTGGCTGGGACGGAGGTTGTCGGAGAGCACTCACACCGTGCTCTCCTGCACTGCCATGTTCAGGCTCCACCCTCCCACACCAACGCAAGCCTTCTGAGAAGGGCTGGGGTCTGACGCCGCGACTGTCACACTTGCCCCTGCATTATCCGGTTTTGGGACAAAATTCTACAACTATTCACTGATCTAGTGGTGACACGTACCTGAACCTGCCTCAGATTACTGTATTACTGTATTAGACTACGGTTGCCGGGCTCCTACAAACAGACCAAGAGAAGTTTGATTAGGCATTTTCTGACTGCAGCTCGACCTGTTATAGCTATGTGCTGGCACAAAACTGACCCACATGCTTTGGCTGATTGGGCTTGTGAAATGAATGAGATTTAATAAATAGAAAGTATGATAGCGTTGGATGAAGACATATCGGACTCTTACTGTCTCACATGAACTGTCTAGAACCATTTCCGCTATTTTAATTTTCATACTTTCACCTCCTGTTTGGTTTAAATTTCTGTTCGATCCCTGTATCCTTTCAGGAACCGGTGTTGCATTCCCGTTGGTTCAGTATTGAACCAAGTATTGAAAGGGGGCAGGGGGGAGAGGACAAGGGTGTAAAAAATAAGGGTTGAGAACCCCCCTTTTCTTTCCCTCTCAGCCCCTTTTTCCTTATTGGTTTCTGTTTGCCTTCCTACAATATACTAATGGATATACTTCTCCCCAGATTGTTTCTAAGTAGGGCCAGGGATATGCTCTCTCAGTGCTATTCTGATGCTGCTCTCTCAGGGCTCTTAATGTTCCTGCAGGGAGATGTTAGGTGATTTATCTTTTCCTCTGCTGGGTGTTTCTGTGTGTGTTTGTGTACACTGTATCTCTGTTATGTACTACCTACATATGTGGAAACTGATTTTGTAAGAGTTTTATTTGCCTTGTTCGTACCCTTTTAGTACGCTTCAAGTGTTGTCTACTTGTATTGTTATATTTGTAGAGTGGTTATTAAATACCACCAAAAGAAAGCTCTGTCTTAAAAAAAAAAAAAAAAAGTTAGGTTCAGTTTTGGCATTCAAAGTGTGACAGCACTGAAATCTGAATATTGGCCTGGGCAGGAAGGGGTGAAAGTGTCCAGTATTGAAGTGTGTAAATAGCTTTGTACCAGTAACATCATTTTACTGTCATCTTAAACAGGACAAATTTATTGAATAAAATGTTTACTTTTTATTTACAGTTAAACTACTTTTATGTAAAATGCTTGGGTGTGGAAATAAAAAAAAAAAAAAACAACAAAAGAAAAAACTATTTGTCCAAGGGACTAAATCGGGGTCACAATCTACTTGTCCCTCATGACAATCTACTTGTTCTGATAAAAATAAAAGAAAATATGAAGGGTTGATGTTTTTTATTAGGCAGATATCCTTTTAGGAATGTCTGAGGCTTTTGTAAACAAAAGATGCTTTTAATTTTTTGCTAGAAAATTTCTTAGAACCCAAACATTTATGTACAGTGGGGCAAAAAAGTATTTAGTCAGCCACCAATTGTGCAAGTTCTCCCACTTAAAAAGATGAGAGAGGCCTGTAATTGGCATCATAGGTAGACCTCAACTATGAGAGACAAAATGAGAAAAAAAATCCAGACAATCACATTGGCTGATTTGGAAAGAATTTATTTGCAAATTATGGTGGAAAATAAGTATTTGGTCAATATCAAAAGTTCATCTCAATACTTTGTTATATATCCTTTGTTGGCAATGACAGAGGTCAAACGTTTCCTGTAAGTCTTCACAAGGTTGGCACACACTGTTGCTGGTATGTTCGCCCATTCCTCCATGCAGATCTCCTGTGATGTTTTTGGGGCTGCCCAGGCGGTATGTTTGGGATCATGGTCATGTTGGAAGACCCAGCCATGTTTCTTCTTCAATGCCCTTGCTGATGGAAGGAGGTTTGCACTCAAAATCTCGCGATACATGGCCCCATTCATTCTGTCCTGTACATGGATCAGTCGTCCTGGTCCCTTTGCGGAGAGACAGCCCCAAAGCATGATGTTGCCACCCCCATGCTTCACAGTAGGTATGGTGTTCTTTGGATGCAAGTCAGCATTCTCTCTCCTCCAAACACGACGAGTTGTGTTTCTACCAAACCGTTCTATTTTGTTTTCATCAGACCATATGACATTCTCCCAATCCTCTTCTGGATCATCCAAATGCTCTCTAGCAAACTTCATACGGGCCCGGACATGTACTGGCTTAAGCAGGGGGACACGTTTGGCACTGCAGGATCTGAGTCCCTGGCGGTGTAGTGTGTTACTGATGGTAGCCTTTGTTACGTTGGTCCCAGCTCTCTGCAGGTCATTCACTAGGTCCCCCCGTGTGGTCCTGGGATTTTTGTTCACAGTTCTTGTGATCATTTTGGCCCCACGGGGTGAGATCTTGCGTGGAGCCCCAGATCGAGGGAGATTATCAGTGGTCTTGTATGTCTTCCATTTTCTAATTTGCTCCCACAGTTGATTTGTTCACACCAAGCTGCTTGCCTATTGCAGATTCAGTCTTCCCAGCCTGGTGCAGGTCTACAATTTTGTTTCTGGTGTCCTTCGACAGCTCCTTGGTCTTCACCATAGTGGAGTTTGGAGTGTGACTGTTTGAGGTTGTGGACAGGTGTCTTTTATACTGTTAACAAGTTCAAACAGGTGCCATTGATACAGGTAATGAGTGCAGGACAGAGGAGCCTCTTAAAGAAGAAAGTACAAGTCTGTGAGAGCCAGAAATCTTGCTTGTTTGTAGGTGACCAAATACTTATTTTCCACCATAATTTGCAAATAAATTCTTTCCAAATCAGCCAATGTGATTGTCTGGATTTTTTTTCTCATTTTGTCTCTCATAGTTGAGGTCTACCTATGATGCCAATTACAGACTTCTCTCATCTCTTTAAGTGGGAGAACTTGCACAATTGGTGGCTGACTAAATACTTTATTTTTTAAAGCAGAGGCCCTAGAGTATAGATTAGTTGGTGTTGGAATTTGTCACATGGTATACGCACAGCGGTTTTTCAAACACAATATTTTTTGGAAAATATACACTTTTTTAAATGTTATTGTAAAAAAAAAACAAAAAACCTCACATGTGGGACGATAGCTGTTTGCATGTGTGTGGGACCGTCGCGTGCATTGGCCTTTGCACGCAAGCACGGAGGGATTTGAGATCCCTCCTCTTCTCATAAAGCATTTGATTACACCAAGATTGGTGTGATCAAATGCTTTTCTTTTTTAAAAATGGCCTGTTTACATCTAGAGGCTGTTCTGGTCCTTGTCTGCCTCTATGATCAGCCGTCAGAAGCGGCAGGTGGTTGATCGGATGTCCCAGTGGAATTGGACAGCCTGCTGCTTGTAAAAGTGATCCAGCGGCTAGTTAGACACCCATAATTTTTTTTTTTCGTAAGGTGGGGGGGGGGGGGTCACAGGTGATGTATGGGGGCCGGAGTGAAGGCTGGTTTAGTCCATGCTTTGTTTTTTTAGGACAGATATCTGTGGGATTCCCTGCACGGTGGTCTCCCCCTTGACTACCAAGCATCCCCTCCCCTTCCTAAAGCCTGAAAGGCAAGCAAAGGACCCCTTAGTAACAAACAGCCCAATCTGTAGAGACACCGTACATCTGGGTACATAGCCAGGAACAAACTACAACTCCGAGCATCCGCGGGGTGGGAGGTGCAGCCTTTACTCCGTCTCTATGATGAATGGACCTCACTGTACAGCAGGCTGCAGGCCTGGGAGGTGGAGAGGAGGGCTGCACTGCCCAGGGGTGACGTGCCAGGAGGTGGAGGAGCTCCAGAGACATTCCACACACTGGAGTGGGATGGGACCAGACCTCACCATACAGTGGGTCCAAGAAGAGGGGGGGGGGGTGCACTGCCTGGTAGTGATATACTGGGAGGGGAGGTGCTCTGGGGACAGGCTGCCCACTAGAATGGGACGTCCCCTCCAGCTGCGTGTAAAAGCGATCCAGCAGCTAGTTAGCCACTCGGATTACTTTTAAAAGAGAGATGAACGTCGGCTCTAAACCCTGCTGCTTGCCCGCAGCAGGGCTCAATGTGAAAAAAAACCCCTCTTGCCCGACACCCGGAACTGCATGTCCTGGGCATTGGGTGATAGAAATTGCACATCCCTGAATACTATTTCTGGTTAAAATTGAAGATGAAAAGATTTTTGACCTTTAAATAAAATGTGTTTCTTGGCGTACATTACATGATTTAAGACATTTAGTCTTTAGCCATGGATTATATGCAACTACTTTCACGTGATTGGACACTGGTAAAAAAAAAAAAAAAAAATTACAGGGATATACCCTAAATAACCAATCCCAGCTAGTCTGTTTTTTTTGTAGCCAGCAATAGGAAACAGAGGGTAGAGACGTGTTCTCTGTACTGTACTCCAAGAAATACATTATACTGGTAAGTCAAAAATCCTATACTTCATTCACATGTTATTGACTGGTGGATGTTTTTTAGAACATGTTTTTTCTCATATGTGGACATGATATATTACCTTGTTGTGAACTTTGTATGATAGTGAAAGACTACTGACGTTACCAATGGACAACTTTTGACTTCTTCCCTATGTTACACTTGTGAAGTAATTTTTGTTATATATTTCAATGCAAAAAGAAGAAAATATAATGTGACAAAAATAAAACAGACCTGCAGTTAAGACTTATCTTGACTGTAGTCGTAAGTGCTTTTGTATACTTCTGTTTGCAATAATCATAATATTCTGCATGTACTGTATATATTTTAAAAATGATTGCATATTATTCACTTCCGACTATATTACTTTTTTCTATAGGTCATTTATATAGTCATCATGGGCCTTTCCTTCTCTGACAAAATCATCTTGGCTCCTATGGTTCGTGTGGGAAGTCTGCCCATGCGTCTTCTTGCTCTAGATTATGGTGCAGATATTGTTTACTGTGAGGTAAGATAATTCATACAAAAAAACTTGCTTAAAGTGTATCTAAACTCAAAAGTAAAAAATAATATATTAGTTTACCAGAGCTTAGATGAAGCAGCAGCATGTGTTTTCCTATTTCTAGTCATCTTTTTCATCTGGTAATCCATTGAATAACATATTCTTTGTCCTACAGTGGCTATGCTCACTCATGCTATTGTATCTACGGAGGACGCTATGGTGGTCACCTAGGATGGACTTTAAGCATGTACTTCTCTCTTCATCTTTATTACGTTGGGCGATTAATAGTTTACAGAACAAAGATACTGTTGTTTGTGCTTTTGTATTCAATACTTTCCTCACACCAATCTCCCTAATTTGCAGCTGCATGCACGAAAGTGACAAACACTTCAAAGAAACAATAAATAAATTGTGCTGCACTTATATTACACAATACTACAACAAATGCTACCACAAATGAACTACTAAAGCATAACACAACATCAATTAGTGAAAAATATCAATCTGTCATAGTTCGTCCATCAAATGTCCATGCTTTCCAATACATGCAAGGAAAAGTGTTTTATCCCAAAGAAAAGGATCTCCACCGAACCCCAAATGGTGTCCACTTACCTTTAATAGTTAACTTTAATCACAAAGGTCAGTTGTGCATAATAACCCTTTTAGGACCCCGACTGATCTTTGCTCTTGGCTGTGAGTGGCTTATGTTCATTGCAGCGCTGCTAACTTTCTGTACAAAGTGATTTTATCTGTAACTTGAGAAAAGAAGGGAAAAATTCCTGATTTTAAGCCAACATCCCCAATATAACAATTGGAAAAAGGAGAGACCCCCTGACACTGGGTCTTTAAGGGCTTAGAAGGTACTAGAAATATTAAAAAGTACAAATGTTATTTGTCAAAAAAGGTGATAGCACAAAGACATACAAAACAATACATTATACAGAGTCATAATAAAGCATCACAATTAGAAAATGAAATTACATGATAAGGATACCTAGTATGACTTGCAGGCCATAGACGGGTTGTTTATCTGCTGAATTTTTGTCCGCACGGAAAATCGGCCGATAATCACGCCGTTAGTGGGGCCAGCCCGTCGGCCGTTTTTTGCCGATCTCGTCATTTAGTTTTATCGGTCATTTGTGGCAGCATCGGCAACGGCGCCAACCGATTTTTAGTTTATGGGCCGAAAATTGGGGGGGGGGGGGATTGGGCGCTCGTGAGCAGCACAGGGAATGCCCGCCTGACCTGACCTCTGTGCTGCTCTGCCGCTGGGCACATTTCCTCCTTAATTAGCCTCCTGGGGAGCCGGTTCCGTCCCCCACCTTTGTCCTCACTCTCTGCTGACCCCCCTCTACCATGGGGAGAAAAACGCGGCCTCCAGCGCTCGTTTTCAGAGCCGGCCCGCCGATGCGGCCTACTCGTCGACAGAAGCCCCGGCCTAGATTTTGGCCTCATCCCCACCGCTACCCTCGGGCTGCCCGGACGCCTCCTCTGACCTGGAGAACCTGCCAGACAACTCTGCAGACCTCCCACAGCCTCCTATGCAGGACACCATCCCACAGCCCCCTTTGCGGGCCGCAGACCACCCACAGCCCCCTTTGCGGGTCGCAGACCACGCACAGCCCTCCTCGCGGGCCGCAGACCGCGCACAGCCCTCCTCGCGGGCCGCAGACCGCGCACAGCCCTCCTCGCGGGCCGCAGACCACGCACAGCCCTCCTCGCGGGCCGCAGACCACGCACAGCCCTCCTCGCGGGCCGCAGACCACGCACAGCCCTCCTCGCGGGCCGCAGACCACGCACAGCCCTCCTCGCGGGCTGCAGACCACCCACAGCCCCCTTGCGGGACACAGACTTCCTGGCCAGATTTAAGACCATGCTGCAGCAGGAGCTTCACACCTCCAGACTAACGAATCATCTTACCAAGAAAATTTGCGAATTGGGCAGCTGCACTGATGTACTTGAAGATAAGATGAACGCCGCGGCTACGGTAATCGAAAATCATGAACAGGACCTTTCAGATCTGAGAAGAGAGCTTGACTGCTCTCTTGCCCTTGGAAGATTTTGAGAATAGGTCCCGTCGGAGTAATCTACGACTGCGTGGCCTGCCAGAAGCCATCGTTGACCTCATGTCCACTGCTACCGCACTTTTTCAGGAGTTGGATCCGGCGATACCGATAGATCGTCTGGAGTTTGATCGCATTAATCGGCCCCTGGGTCTGAGGAAGTCTGAGGGTCTTCCTAGGGACATCATAATTAAATTCACCTATTACCGTACGAAAGAATCGCTCCTTCGCTCTGCACGAGACAAGCAGGATCTTTGCTTTCAAGGTCATCCATACCAGCTGTTCGGATCTGGCACCATCCACCATCCAGAAACGTCGATTGATGAAACCCTTCACGTCAGTCCTCCTGAACCGTCACATCAACTATCAATGGGGCTTTCCATTCAAGTTTACGTTCGCGTACCAAGGTCTGAGCCATGTTGTCCACAATCCGGAAGAGGCCAAGTCGATCCTGGAGGCGCTACACCTTCTGCCCTCGCAGGATACCTCCGACAGCCCGGTGCGGCCCTCCGGTTCCCATCCTCCTTCATCTCAGCTGGGGCGTATATGGGAGAAAGTTGGTTAACTCTCCCTCCCTAGTACCCCTCCGTTGTACGGATCCTCCCGCTCCCGTTGAGTACAGTTGGATGGGTAAGACTTTTCAGATGGCTTGATCCACTGCCGTGACTCTCTGCGTTTCTTATGGGGCGGAGACCTTGAGTGGCCCTTGTTGGGCGAACTTTTCGTATGTTTTTGATGTTGCTTATTTTTAGTTTTACAGTTTGAAATATTCTTCTATGCTGTACTGGTGGTGATCTTCGTTCCCCGCCGGCTCCTCCGTGGTCCAATTTTAAGTTGAATAACACATAATCCTTTATTTCCGCCAGGCCTAGAACATCCCCCTTCTTTCTCTTGGTGGACCTCCCATGGCTTTGTTATTGTACACGTCTTTCTGAGCTCTCGTACGCTTCCATCTTGGGAGTCTCTTCGAGAATCAAGGATGGTCCCGCCTCGTGAATATTACCGGTATTTGCAATTGCACCACTGGGTCTTATCCCTCCGTCATACCCCTACATATCCTTACCGCAAAACGCCCTTTGAACCCGCTTGTCAGCATTCCCCAGGGTCCCCTGGTCTCATTTCTGTAATTTATGCCTCCCTTAATAGTAGCTGTTCCTCATCACCCCTGTCTTATGTCTCTCCATCGGAGCGAGATCTGGGTGTTTCGATTGCGGCGGAAGATTGGCGTAGGGCCTGGGGCATGATGACGAAATGTTCATTCAATACAGTCACTCTTGAGGCAGCCTATAAAGTTCAGACTGCTCACTTTAATATGACTGGCGGAGATAGATGTTTCCAGAACTGTGGTCTACACCGGGACAAAGCCTTGCAGTGAGAAGGGCGCTGTACCATACCCGAGAGTTCAAGAAGCAGGAGCAGGGGATCATGGTCCGACCACGGCAAGGAAGGAATAGATATCCTCCTGACCAAAGGAAGCTGGTGAACATGCATAAATACGTGGTTGATTCTGCAAAAACTATTATGCGGGTTTGAGTAGAAGGTAAAGTCGCACGCAATTGGGTGGAGCTCCCTCCAAACATCTGCCAGCCCTGCAGACTGCAGGAGGGAGCGCATACGTGCCTTCTGTACTGAATCGTGGGAAGGGGTCGCCCCCTAGGCATAGTGTCTATTCAGAGCAGAATTTAGAGTAGCACTGGAATCCCCTAAGAGGAAGAGAAGGCCCTTGGAATGTCGAGAAATGATGGTACGGAGATGCGAGAAAAATCTGTGCTGAAATTGACTGGGGGCATAGTAAGGGACTAAAGTGACCTCCTGGTCCCATAAAGTGCCCTGCAAAAGAAAGCACCTACCTGTGGGGTCTGCTATATTCTGGACACAGGTGAAGGGGAGATTGCATCTGAAAGCTATCAGAACAACCCGTCGCTTCTCAGAAAAAGTAGGATAATGAGGCGAAAGGTACCGTGGAGTGGAGGACTGAGCAAACCTGGTCTCCTGCAAGCAAACCATGGCAATCTGTTGTGACTTAAGATGGTGGAAAACCTTGAACTGTTTATGAGGCGGGGCCAGGGGGAGCCGTTGAGCTGCTAGAGTAGAAGTCGGCCAACAAATTCCACTCCAAGGGACGATCGGTCCAAGATGTCCCGAAACCCTGAAAAAATAGAGAATAGAAAAACCAGAAAAGGGGAGGAGAAAACATGGAGAACATGTACAATGAGACAATCATATCACACCTATCGTGAAATGCATCCTGCACTCAAAGGACACCAATTGGGTGTGGCTCTACCACCGGACACATGGCTGCAATTGTGTACATCAACATTAACATTGGCCCCCAGGAGGCAAAAAAGGCAATAAACCTAAAATGTCAAATGAAACCACTAGATATCATAGCAACAAATATAGGAGTCCAAATGGTGGGCCATACCCCGCGGCAATCTTCCACCAGGAGATCCAGCTAATCTCTGGGGCCCACCCCCACCCTGGGACGGATGATTGCAGGCTGCAACGGGAAACAACTTAACTCAGCTCAGGAGATCTCCTCCCTTAGCACCCTAGCGAGGCACAAAAAACCCCCGGAGGGGGGCATCAAGACAACCAAGCAAGGGGCCCACCCTATCTAAACTTCCTGCATGGAACCCGAGGGACCCATAAGCCAGCCCCACCCACACCAATCAAGGGGCCACATTGACCACAAGGCCCACGGTACATTTAAAAAAAGCAGAAAGTCACAAACCTCAAGTTACTGGAGGGACAGCAGGCCTCCTACAAGCCATGGGGGTTTGCCTGTTCTAGACCGTGGGAAGGGCCCATGCCCAAGTGTAGTTCAACAGAACGACTAATGTCAATATCAACCCCACAACCTGAGGCAAACCCGCCCAAAAGATGAGACCCCAACAGGCGCAGGCCCAAGAACAGCAAAGCCCAGTACCAAAAATATATCCGCGTTTGAGGGGAAATGGCTGAGCAAGATCTAAGCCTAGAAAAATAACATCCCAGTAAAATTGCCCACCAACTCAAACTCACAGTCCCTTCAAGAAGTTTCAGCGTGGAAACTCAGCAGAAGAAGTCCTGGTGACTGCTTCAGCCTGGTGAGGAGCACGTAAAACTGGGTTGCAGAGGGGTCCGAAGAAGAGACCTCTTATGACTGGATGCTTTCTCCGAAAGGTGACCAATCTGGGACGGGGCCGCCAGAGATCCAGATGGATGCGTTTTGCTCTGCACAGTGCCTCCTGGCGGAATGAGGTGTAGATTCCAGAATAGATTGAGCTTCCTCCGGTGTGGTGATGGAGTGGCTTTGACCTTGGTAGTCGAAAGTAAGACGGAAGGGAAAGCCCCACGCATATTTAATACGGTGATTTCACCAGGACAGAGGTGAAAGGCTTCAACTGGCGGCGTTTCTGAAGAGTGATCTGGGAAAGGCCAGAGAAAAGTTGGTAGTGATGCCCCTGGAAACCAAGCTCTAGTTTGTTCCTGGCCGGCAAGAGGATAGTTTCCTTAGACGTTTTCATCAAATTCACATACACATTCGTACTGTCTCTCGGAGGCCCATCTGACCATTTTGGACCGAATGCTTGGTGTACGCGGTCAAACTTGAGCTCGCCAATGGGAATGGCGAGCACCAGCTTTTTTTTTTTTTTTTGGCTGATACAGGAGATTGTGTGTACTGCAGATGTGAGCGGGGGTGGGCGGCGGAGAAAGGCTGAAGAGGAGCAGTCTACACAGTGACTGGCTGTCACTATGGCCTTGATTTACTATTGTGCCTGGGCGCATATTCGTGGGCGACCGTCTACTTTTACCCCGCAACGAGCTTTACTATTGAACAGTGTCCATAAGTAGACGCCCAATCGAATTTACTAACGAGACACGCCCGTAATCAGACTCACAAAGCAGACTTGCTAAGAGGTATGTCTAACACCATGAAAAATCACTGCAGAGACATGTTCACTTTGAAATTTGCTTTGCCAAATATCAGGACTTCACTTTAAACAATATCTGCCATTTCAAAAAAAATTAAGAATGTGTTTAAAAATAGTTTTTTTTAAAGCAAATCAACACAGTAAAAAACTAGATGCCCGTGCAGTGTCTTTGGCCGATATAACTGAGCATGTGCAGAACACATTTTAGCCGTCCTCTGTGGGCGCTTCCTTTTTAGCCACTGCTCAATAGTAAATCTCAGTGTGGATTCCCCTGACAGCCGACACTCGGTCGCGTCTACTGTGTTTAACTAGTTGCCGACCGCAGATAGCCGAATGATGGCTACACTGCGGCCGGCCAGTTCTGAGTGGACGTCATATGACGTCCTCCCAGAACGCGCTCTCCGGGGCGCGCACTTGGCGATCTCCGTGATTGCTGTGTCCTACGGACACAGCTGATCACGTGATGTGGTAAAAGGCCAATCACAGCGGCCTTTTACCACATGATCAGCGGTGTCCAATGACACGCTGATCAGAGGGAAATGCAAGTGCCGGTTCTCGGCTGCACTTTCCTCACGCTGTCAGATCGTGAGGAAAGTACTGCCGAGAAACGGCAGTTGTCAGAGCGGGGATCGGCACCGATCATCAGGGCACTGATGATCAGTGCCCTGATGATCGGTGCCCAGCAGTGCCACCCGCAAGTTCATGGGGACAAGGTGCTTGGGGGGGAGCCCCCCTGCCCCAAAGCACCCCCCCATATTGAGGGCATGTGGCCTAGTATGGTTCAGGAGGGGGGGGGGCCCTCTCTCGCCCCCCCCCCCCTTCCTGACCTGCCGGGCTGCATGCTCTGATAAGGGTCTGGTATGGATTTTGGGGGGATCCCCAAGCTGTTTTTTTATTTAATTTCAGCGTGGAGTTACCCCTTAATATCCATACCAGACCCGAAGGGCTTGGGGTGGATGGGAGGGGGGACCCCATGCCGGTTTTTATTTATTATGGTACTGGTTTTTAAATGTAATTCTCTCTTTTTTCCTTCACTATAGCTCAGAAATTTAGTTGTCACTTCCCCCAGCTAAAAGAGAAAGTTTTCTTGGAATTTATATCCCTAAAGGAAACAATGTTTACTTTGAGTTTATTAAAAGATACAAAGTTTTCTGAAACTTCGGGGAAAGTGACTTCTAAGCTTGTGAACTAAAGTGAAGAAAAAAAAAAAAGGCTGGCATTTGCATTTGAAAATCAGTGCCGACATACACTTTGTATTGCGAAAAAAATTAACAATTGAGTAAACCGAGGCATTATTTTCAATGGATTTTCATTCATAAACCGAAAATTACGTTAACCGAGGTGTTGGTAAACCGAGGTACGCCTGTATTAGTATTGCAATCCTTTGTATTGTGATACATAGAACCAACATACATCTGAATTGGCAATATAGCACAACATTTGTGTCACATTTGAGATATCTGGCTAGTTACACTGACCTTGCCCAGGGATTTGGGATTGATTCACACCACAGAAATACAGGCAGGATTAGTGTTCAACAGCTCTGTGGATTAGTGGTTAGCACTACTGTCTCACAACGCTAGGGTTGTTGGTTTGAATCCCAACCACGGCAATGAATTTGCATGATCTCTGTGTGACTACCCTAACATACATGTGCTGGTGGCAGCATCTTTGCTTTCTGTTTAAATGATCCCTAGAATGTGAATTAGAATGAGGCCTTGTCTGTTCAAACACCTTTAAAGTAGCACCTTATGTGAATGTCAAATGATGGGATGAGATAAGGGCCTGGACTAATGATTGATTGGATAATGCTGGTTTGCACTCCACCTCCTTTTGGGAAAGTTTGTCAAACCATGAGAAGAGTGAGCGAAAGAAATGGATTAAAAAAAAAATTTAAATAATGGCATGGAGTCCCCCCCCCCCCCCCCAAATCCATAACAGACCCTTATCTGAGCATGCAGATACCGCATGCCTTCAAAGATTTATTTCCTTTGTTGAATTGCCTGCTTGATTCACACTAGATGTGATTTAAAATCGTGCTTTTTGTTGGCAATTTCACCGTGTTTTCTGTAGATTTACCAATGAGTTATTACGTTTTCAATTGTGTTTTGCATTGCGATTTCTATTGTTGTCTATATGTGAAATCACTACAAAATGCTGAAAAAGTTAGAGGAGAACTACTTTTGAAATTGTGCTGCAGCAAATCGCTTACGTGAAGACATTCACATCCACATTCATTAGATCGGATATTGGGTACAATTTAAATTCCCAAATTGCACCTGAAATCGTGCACCCTGGATGCGACTTGGCATGCGACTTGATTAAATCGTATGCCAAGTCGCACCCTATTGTCTGCTATTAGAGCAGTCACATGGGTGCGTTTCCGACACTGATTTCTAAAGTAGTACATGTACTACTTTTGTGATGATTTGCATAGATATCTGTGTCAGATGTCTTGCAAATCGTAAGGAAATCGGCATCTTCACTGTACGTCGCACAATTTCTAAATCGGCTTTGATGTGACCGCAGTGTAAGGCCTTTTTATGTTTGATTTCCTGAGTGTTTTTCTGATTTATGGGAAATGCCGCATACTAGCAAAAGTGAATTGACATTTTCAGTATTGCATGTGAGATGTGGTCATGTGACTGCCTTAACCACTTGCTGCCCTGCTACTGTAGAAATACGGCGGCAGGGCGGCACTGGCAGGCAAAACCACATTTTAAAACGTGTGTTTTGTAAACAGATAGGGGGCGCGCCGCCGCCCTATCTGTCCCGCCGATCACCGCTGCGGATGTCAGTCGCCGGGTCACAACCGGTCCTTAGCGGCTGCTTCCCGGCGATCAATGGTAAACAGTGACAGAGAGCACAGCTGCAGTAGCTGTGCTGTCTGTCACTTCCTTGTCAGCTCGAGGACGAGCTGATCGAGACAGAAGAGTTTCTCTCTCTCGATCAGCCTTGTCCCATCCAGCACACACCCTCGCTCCCTAGTAAAACACTCCCCCTCACTCAGATAACCCTTCCCTGCAAAATAAAGTTAACCCCTTCCTCCCCAGTGCCATTAGTACAGTGTCAGTGTTTTTCTTTTTACACTGATCACTGTATTAGTGTTGTTGGGGATGTCAGTGAGCCCAAGTCAGTACCCCCCAATGTCAGAATGTCCGCCGCAGTCCCGCCATAAGTCGCTGGTCGCTGCCATAATTCACTGATCGCCGCCATAAGTCGCTGATCGCCGCCATTATTAGTATAAAAAAACCCCTAAAAATTCCAGTATCTTTCCCGCCATTTGTAAACGCTATAACTTTCACGCAAACCAATTAATTTACACGTATTGGTTTTTTTTTTTTTTTTTAGCAAAGATATGTCGCAGAATGCATTTTGGTAGAAATTTATGACTAAATTTGATTTTTGCATTTTTTTTAACTGGACATGTTTTATAGCAAAAAGTCCAAAATATTGTTTTTTTTTTCCTCAAAAGTGTCAGCCTTTTTTTTTTTTTTATAGCGCAAAAAATAAAAACCGCACTGGCGATCAAATACCACCAAAAAGCTCAATTTGTGGGGAAAAAAAGGAATGTAAATTTCATTTATGTACCGTATTGCATGACCGCGCAATTATCCGTTAAACTAGCGCAGCGCTGTATAGCAGAAAAATGGCGTAAGTTGCAGTATTTATACCATAGTTTGTAGACGCTATAACTTCCACACAAAGTAATCAATATACACTCATTGGGATTTTTTTTACCAAAAACATGTAAAAGAATACATTTTGGCCTAAATTTATAACCAACTTTGAGTTTACTATATATTTTTTATAGCTGAAAGTAAAAAATATTGTTTTTCTTCAACATTTTTGGCCTTTTTTTGTTTATAGCGTGAAAAATAAAAAGCGCACAGATGATCAAATACCACCGAAAAAAAAGCTCTATTTGTGTGAAAAAAAGGACGTAAATTTAGTTTGTGTGCAGCATTGCATGACCGCGCAATTATCAGTTGAATTAGTGCAGCGCCGAGTAGCAAAAAGAGGCCTGGTCATTAAGGGGGGTAAATCCTCTGAAACTCAAGTGGTTAACTCATGCGATAATCTGGAGTGAATTGTGAAAATACCGGAAATACGTCATGATGTTGGCGGAAGGATGTTTGCACACACCCGGAAGTGGGGAGTGTGAGTGGATGGGAGTGTAGTTAGGAGAGTTTAGTGGTAATTTTGCAAGTCAATTTTTTAGTTTTGTGAATTGTTCTTTTGTGGAATTCCAGACCACATCTGGACATAGCGAGATCGCTGTTCTCCACAGAGGAGCTGATCCTCATTTGCTGGGGAAACATTACTAATAATTGTTGTATTTGCAGTTGAAAACATGTCCAATTCCTGGATCCATTGAGGTACATAGCAGAGGTTCGAGGTTGTGTGTGTAATTGAAGTGTAATTGAGGTTTTGGGGCTCATGGGTGCTGTGGCCTGTAGAGTGGGAATTAGTGGTTCTTTTCTGTGGCTATCGCCGTTTGCAGGCAACCTATGTTACACTATGGAATTGCTGCAGGTCATAATTTGACAAGCATATGGGTGCAGGTGTTCAGTCCTGAACACAGACAATGAGCATTCAGGGCCACTTGTCAGATTAAAACCTGTGTTCATACAGCTGCTGTGTCCCCACTGGTGGCTCTAGCCACATAAACAACCCACTCATTCATGCTGTACAGGCCAGAGGACCTGAGTGAATGGGGCATTTTTTACTTTTTTTTTTTTTTTTCCCTCGGCTCGTTAATTTCAATGGCCTGCCTAATGTGTGGGAACATGCAAAAATACTGCAGGCATATTATTTTAAAAGTGTGTTGCACCTAACCGCGCACATCTGCAAAGGGCATTGCATTTCTTTGCTGTGCTGAAAAATGTGTTCTTGCATGCGTTCTGCACCACCAATGGTGTGAACAAGTCCTAAGGGCCAGTTCACACTATAGAAACAGTCTAGATTTGTTCCTGATGTGTTTTTGCATGTCCTTTTGGCATGCATGTTTAGTGTGTTCCAGTACATTTTGGATGCGTTTTGGACACGTTGCATTGCATTTTTGTATCCCTTCCAGTTAGTTTTTTCTACTTTCTTTTTGTTCAATTTAATTAGGGACATGTGCGTTTTAGTACATTCAAGGACATTTCAATGTGTTCCAGTACAGTTCTGTGCAGAAACAATGCAGCGTGGTCAACTTTGTTTACAGCACCTGCAATGCACTGAAAATGCAAGCGCTGATGTGAACTATGACATTGACAACCATATAACCTTTTTTCTGTGCGTTTGTGATGCCGAAAAAGCAACTGAAACACATGTAGTGTGAACTGGTCCTAAAGATTATTAGAGGTAAGGGAACGGGACTGACCAGAGATTGTGAATTCAATCAGACTAGTGGTGATCTACAATCAGCAATAGTATAATAATGTGAGATCTGAGCTGTAGCTGATAGAAAATGAGACACATTCACTTGATCAGTAAATAGTTAAAAAGAGTGGGGCGTTGATCCATAGATTTGCATATGCGACAGGTGATGATGGGGTGGGGGAGGGGGTCAAGTTGTATAAGGAGACAGATTTAAAAGAAGAGAAAAAAGTTACAATGAAATATACACAGCATGAATCTTGCACATTTCCTAATTGGCAGAAGAACAGGACGCAGGTAACATTCATCCACTTTCTAGTCATTAGGCAAAATCATAATTGATTGATCAATATTCCTGGCACTGACACAACCCAGAAAATTGATCTCCATTTTTTTAACGTTCATAAATGTCAAGGAGCTTATAATCTAAGGGCAGAAACTCAGCCATGTAACTAGGTCCAATGAACCTAACCGCATGTCTTTTGAGTGTTGGCAGAAACACATCCATACAGGGAAAGCATGCAAACTGGGATGTAGCCATGACTGGGATTAGAACCCATGACCCAAGCACTGTAAGTTCTGAGCTCTAACCACTAAACCACTGTGGGAGACAGTTTGAGCTACAATGTAGAATAGTTACATTGTTAAAAAATGATAAAGCGAGCGCTGGTCAAATTATATAGACTACTAAAATGGTATTACACAAGATAAATATAACCACGAACAGTAGTGCATGAACTGGTGAAAGTTCACCCACCCTTGTGACAGTGTACTACACTATTATGCACCTTTCTGGCTCCTGTGGCTGAGCTAATTCCTCCCCAGGACCATTTGGGCACCCACCCTGATGGATGGCTGGAGCTGGATGACTACCCCATAGCTGCCAGCATACCGCTGTACCCCCAGATGTGTGATGTGTATAACCCATGCGCATTAATACTTTTGTTCTGGTGAGTGTAGACCAGTCCCAAGGGTGGTTTATCTTTCACGAGTTCATGCACTACTGTCCGTCACGGAGAAACCACACGTGCCATTTATAGGCACTCTCTGAGTTGGTACTCTCACACGAAGGACATTCCATTATTCAGGAATGATTATATGAACTTATTTTAGCACCATTTACCATTTTACATCATTATTGCAATTCTTTGCACTTTTTGGTTTTTACATGCGTTCATTATTGATCACATGCATTTATAGCGCTGCACTTGTCTTTAACATAGAATAGTTACATGATTAAAGAGAATGAAGATATATCATTATATTGGGAAATTAGAACATTTGAAAATAGAATGTATGACCTTCATTAGTAAATGCATTAGTTGTCTGATCATTTTGGAGAAATGGCAAAAAAAAAAAAAAAATATAGGTCTACTAATTGTTACATTCTAAATATTCTCTTTTGCTAACAGAAAAACGTCAAGGCTACATAGCCCGCGCTTGTGCGCCATCTAGCGAACATATCCGGTATTGCACCTAAAAATGTGCCAGACGCGATTTCACATTTACTAATAGCAAAGTAGACGTTCGTCAATGAGATTGCTAGACGCCGCTCAGAAGACTGACAGGTCTTGATTGATTTAACTGAGTCTGCCTGAATGTTGAGAGTCTGCTGGTAGACTCAAGTCTTAGTAAATCAGGGCCTATATGTCAGTGCTATTTTTTTTTTTTTAATTTAAATATTTTATTATTGTTTTTCAAATCATTTTTTAATATACAAAAGCTAATAAAACAGACAGAATACATTACACATATCTGTCAAACATTCCCCACATATAACCTTAGTGTTGGTGACCTTTTACCCCTCCCCTTTCCTATCCCCCCCCCCTTCCCACACCCCTTTGATTATGCATTTTTAATTTTGTTCTAAAAATCCTATTCCTTGAGTAATACTGATATTATACTATATTTATCCTCTTTAACTTCTTTTCCCTATTTCACATATTTTAGGTATAAATCTGACTTTTTAAATTGCACCCACTTTTCCCTTCTTGTACGAAGACCTCCATTTTATCTTTCTCCATATGGCAAAGTTCCTCCACTCTATATATCTTCTCCACTCTTTATATCTTCTCCACTCTTTATATCTTCTCCACTCTTTCTACCCAATCCTTCATTTTCAGTGCCTGTTGTTTCCTCCAAAATTTGGGTATCAGTCCCTTCAGTGCATTCAGATAATACAATAATTCAGTTTTTTTAATATTTTTTAACCGAGAACTCTGTACCATAAAGAAGGCAAGTCTCGAGGTTCTTAGGAATATTTTCCTCTGTTATTTCCTGAATTATACTTACTATACCCTCCCAGTATTTTTGAATTTTGTGACACTCCCACCATAAGTGAAACATTGTACCTCTCTTTCCACATCCCTGCCAACATAAAGGTGAGTTGTCTCCACTTATTCTATGTGCTACATTCGGTGTAATATACCATCTTACTAGACACTTGTAATTCATTTCCACTTCCTTCATATTTATATTCCCATGAATTAAACTATATATTTTCTTTTGTTTTCCCTCATCAATTATTCTAAATCCTTTTCCCATTTCTCTATAAATGATGGCCTTATAGCCGTGGTTAATCCTGTGAGAATCTTATATATTTTAGTAATCCCGTGCTTCCCATCTCCTCGTGTATCTAATAAGTGCTCAAAGGGGTTCCAATGTTCTTTTTTTCTTAATGGCATTGGGAGACTCCCTACAAAATATTTTAGTTGACAATAACGCCATTCATCCATTCTCGTAAATATATTCCCTCTTACTTTCCAGTTCGCTTAGTGGACCTATTTCTTCTCTCGCCATTTTATCTCTTAACCAGCTGCCGACCGCAGATAGCTGAATGACGGCTTCACTGCGGCCGGCCAGTTCTGGGTGGACGTCATATGACGTCCTCCCAGAACGCGCTCTCCTGTGATCTCCGTGATCGCTGTGTCCTACGGACACAGCTGATCACGTGATGTGGTAAAAGGCCAATCACAGCGGCCTTTTACCACGTGATCAGCGGTGTCCAATGACACGCTGATCAGAGGGAAATGCAGGTGCCAGTTCTCGGCTGCACTTTCCTCACGCTTTCAGATCGTGAGGAAAGTACTGCCGAGAACCGGCAGTTGCCAGAGCGGGGATCGGCACCGATCATCGGGGCACTGATGATCAGTGCCCCGATGATCGGTGCCCAGCAGTGCCACCCGCAAGTTCCGCCCAGCAGTGCGCCCACTAGCTCCGCCCACCCGTGCCCATCAGTGCACCCACCTGTGCCCAGCAGTGCACCCACCTGTGCCACTCTGCAGTGCCACCTACCTGTGCCCAGAAGTGCCACCTACATGTGCCCACCAGTGCCACCCACCTGTGCCCACCCACCAGTGCCATCCACCTGTGCCCACCCACCAGTGCTGCCCACCAGTGCCACCCACCAGTGCAGCCCAGCAGTGCCACCAGTCAGTGCCCAGGGGTTGTGCCAGTCAGTGCCGCCAGTCAGTGCCCAGCAGTGATGCCAGTCAGTGCCGTCTATCAGTACCCATCATCAGTGCCGCCTATCAGTGCTGCATATTAGTGCCGCCTATCCGTGACCCCTAATTAGTGCTGTCTATCAGTGCCGCCTATCCGTGCCACCTCATTAGTACTGCCTATCAGTGCCCTTTAGTGCTGCCTATCAGTGCCCATCAGTGCCTCCTATCAGTGCCCATCAGTGCTGCCTCAACGCACATCAGTGAAGGAGAAAAAATACCTCTTTAAAAATTTTTATAAAAGAAACAAAGCGCAAAAAGTAAAGTGCCCAGTGGCGATTAAATACCACCAAAAGAAAGCTCTATTTGTGAGAAAAAAATGATCAAAATTTCATATGGGTACAATGTTGCATGACCGCGCAATTGTCAATCAAAGTGCGGCAGCGCTGAAAGCTGAAAATTGGCCTGGTAAAGAAGGGGGTATAAGTGCCCGGTAGGCAAGTGGTTAATTGAACATCTTTCTTCTTTATCTACTGCCTTGTAATACTCTCTTTACATGGAGGAAAAAACTCTGTGGATCCTAGGGGCATTAGCAGTGAATTAAATTCCTACCCCCTTTGTTTGTGTAAAGTATCCCAAACTCTCAAAACATTACGTGTAAACAAACTTGCTATCTTTTTTAATCCCCGAAATTAAGGAGGTAACTACATGATTCTACTTAAATTCGTGTAACTTGGTGTGTTTGCTATATATATACCCAACTTTCCCCTGTGCATTATGTGTCCAACCAAAAATTGCTAATATTACTGAGTTATAGTATCTCTTCAGGTCCGGTACCCCCGGTCCGCCTTTTCCTTTATCTCTACTTAAGATTTCATAGCTTATTCTAGGCTTCCTATTTCTCCAGATATGATGTTAAAAAATTTTTAATTATTCTGAAATATGCCTCTGGGAGCTTAATTGGTATAATTTGAAATTTATATAGAATTTTAGGAATGATTACCATTTTTATCGAGTTTATTCGCCCAATCCATGACTGAAATCCTCTTCCTAATTTCTTTATTTCGTCCTTAATCTAATTTAATAGTGGGATATAATTTAATCTATATAGATTATTTAAAGATACAGTCAGCTTTATATCCAGATATTTTAGATCTTTTTCCCTCCAGATAAAAGGGAATTCCTCCTGTAACATTTTTTTCTCTCTATAAGATTTACAGGTGAAACTCAAAAAATTAGAATATCGTGCAAAAGTTAATTTATTTCTGTAATGCAACTTAAAAGGTGAAACTAATATATGAGACTCATTATATTGCAAAACAAGATAGTTCAAGCCGTGATTTGTCATAATTGTGATGATTATGGCTTACAGCTCATAAAAACCCCAAATCCACAATCTCAGAAAATTAGAATATTGTGAAAAGGTGCAATATTCTAGACTCAAAGTGTCCCGCTCTAATCAGCTAATTAAGCCATAACACCTGCAAAGGGTTCCTGAGCCTTTAAATGGTCTCCCAGTCTGGTTCAGTAGGAACCACAATCATAGGAAAGACTGCTGACCTGACAGTTGTGCAGAAAACCATCATTGACACCCTCCATAAGGAGGGAAAGCCTCAAAAGTTAATTGCAAAAGAAGTTGGATGTTCCCAAAGTGCTGTATCAAAACTATTTCCCCCCCCCCCCCACACTGACACTAATGATGGGGCACTATTCCTCCCCCCACTGACACTAATGATGGGGCACTATTCCTCCCCCTACTGACACTAATGATGGGGCACTATTCCTCCCCCCACTGACACTAATGATGGGGCACTATTCCTCCCCCCACTGACACTAATGATGGGGCACTATTCCTCCCCCCACTGACACTAATGATGGGGCACTATTCCTCCCCCCACTGACACTAATGATGGGGCACTATTCCTCCCCCCACTGACACTAATGATGGGGCACTATTCCTCGCCCCACTGACACTAATGATGGGGCACTATTCTTCCCCCCACTGACACTAATGATGGGGCACTATTCCTCCCCCCACTGACACTAATGATGGGGCACTATTCCTCCCCCCGACACCAACGATGGGGCACGATTCTTCCCACTGACACCAATGATGGGGCACATTTCTTCCAACTGACACCAATGATGGGGCACATTTCTTCCCACTGACACCACTGATGGGGCACTATATCTCCCACTGACACCACTGATGGGGCACTATTCTTCCCACTGACACTAATGATGGGACACGATTCTTCCCACTGACACCAATGATGGGGCACGATTCCTCCCACTGACACCAATGATGGGGCACGATTCCTCCCACTGACACCAATGATGGGGCACGATTCCTCCCACTGACACCAATGATGGGGCACTATTCCTCCCACTGACACCAATGATGGGGCACTATTCCTCCCACTGACACCAATGATGGGGCACTATTCCTCCCACTGACACCAATGATGGGGCACTATTCCTCCCACTGACACCAATGATGGGGCACTATTCCTCCCACTGACACCAATGATGGGGCACTATTCCTCCCACTGACACCAATGATGGGGCACTATTCCTCCCACTGACACCAATGATGGGGCACTATTTTGCTCCATAAGACACAGTTGGGGGGAAATGTCTCTGCGTTTTTTGGAGTGGTCGGTCCAGTATTCCCGCCGCCGTTCTGTGTCCGCAGTCTCTGGTCATCTCCTGTACTGTGTCCGCAGTCTCTGGTCATCTCCTGTACTGTGTCCCCAGTCTCTGGTCATCTCCTGTACTGTGTCCCCAGTCTCTGGTCATCTCCTGTACTGTGTCCCCAGTCTCTGGTCATCTCCTGTACTGTGTCCCCAGTCTCTGGTCATCTCCTGTACTGTGTCCCCAGTCTCTGGTCATCTCCTGTACTGTGTCCCCAGTCTCTGGTCATCTCCTGTACTGTGTCCCCAGTCTCTGGTCATCTCCTGTACTGTGTCCCCAGTCTCTGGTCATCTCCTGTACTGTGTCCCCAGTCTCTGGTCATCTCCTGTACTGTGTCCCCAGTCTCTGGTCATCTCCTGTACTGTGTCCCCAGTCTCTGGTCATCTCCTGTACTGTGTCCCCAGTCTCTGGTCATCTCCTGTACTGTGTCCCCAGTCTCTGGTCATCTCCTGTACTGTGTCCCCAGTCTCTGGTCATCTCCTGTACTGTGTCCCCAGTCTCTGGTCATCTCCTGTACTGTGTCCCCAGTCTCTGGTCATCTCCTGTACTGTGTCCCCAGTCTCTGGTCATCTCCTGTACTGTGTCCCCAGTCTCTGGTCATCTCCTGTACTGTGTCCCCAGTCTCTGGTCATCTCCTGTACTGTGTCCCCAGTCTCTGGTCATCTCCTGTACTGTGTCCCCAGTCTCTGGTCATCTCCTGTACTGTGTCCCCAGTCTCTGGTCATCTCCTGTACTGTGTCCCCAGTCTCTGGTCATCTCCTGTACTGTGTCCCCAGTCTCTGGTCATCTCCTGTACTGTGTCCCCAGTCTCTGGTCATCTCCTGTACTGTGTCCCCAGTCTCTGGTCATCTCCTGTACTGTGTCCCCAGTCTCTGGTCATCTCCTGTACTGTGTCCCCAGTCTCTGGTCATCTCCTGTACTGTGTCCCCAGTCTCTGGTCATCTCCTGTACTGTGTCCCCAGTCTCTGGTCATCTCCTGTACTGTGTCCCCAGTCTCTGGTCATCTCCTGTACTGTGTCCCCAGTCTCTGGTCATCTCCTGTACTGTGTCCCCAGTCTCTGGTCATCTCCTGTACTGTGTCCCCAGTCTCTGGTCATCTCCTGTACTGTGTCCCCAGTCTCTGGTCATCTCCTGTACTGTGTCCCCAGTCTCTGGTCATCTCCTGTACTGTGTCCCCAGTCTCTGGTCATCTCCTGTACTGTGTCCCCAGTCTCTGGTCATCTCCTGTACTGTGTCCCCAGTCTCTGGTCATCTCCTGTACTGTGTCCCCAGTCTCTGGTCATCTCCTGTACTGTGTCCCCAGTCTCTGGTCATCTCCTGTACTGTGTCCCCAGTCTCTGGTCATCTCCTGTACTGTGTCCCCAGTCTCTGGTCATCTCCTGTACTGTGTCCCCAGTCTCTGGTCATCTCCTGTACTGTGTCCCCAGTCTCTGGTCATCTCCTGTACTGTGTCCCCAGTCTCTGGTCATCTCCTGTACTGTGTCCCCAGTCTCTGGTCATCTCCTGTACTGTGTCCCCAGTCTCTGGTCATCTCCTGTACTGTGTCCCCAGTCTCTGGTCATCTCCTGTACTGTGTCCCCAGTCTCTGGTCATCTCCTGTACTGTGTCCCCAGTCTCCGGTCATCTCCTGTACTGTGTCCCCATTTGTTCATAGTTTTTTTTTTTTTTTTAACCATAGTCCGGCCCTCCAACGGTCTGAGGGACAGTGAACTGGCCCCCTTTTTAAAAAGTTTGAGGACCCCTGCCATAGAGAATCTATGGGACGTTGCCAAGAGAAAGATGAGAGACATGAGACCGATCAATGCAGAAAAGCTGAAGGCCACTATTGAAGCATCCTGGTCTTCCATAACACCTCAGCAGTGCCACGGGCTGATGGCTTCCATGCCACGTCGCATTGAGGCAGTAATTGCTGCAAAAGGGCCCCAAACCAAGTACAGAGTACATATGCATGCTTATAATTTTCAGAGGTCCGAAATTGTTCTATGTACAATCTTTGTTTTATTGATTGCATGTAATCTAATTTTCTGAGATTGTGGATTTGGGGTTTTCATGAGCTGTAAGCCATATAATCATCGCAATTATGACAAATCACGGCTTGAACTATCTTGCTTTGCATGTAATGAGTCTATCTCAAATATTAGTTTCACCTTTTAAGTTGCATTACTGAAATAAATGAACTTTTGCACAGTATTATAGTGTGTATCTTGTAGAAATACCACTGAAGAGGATCTATGCTGAAGTTCTTTAAATATCTTAAATCTCTTCCCTGGGCTATTTAAACCTTTGACATTATAAGTCACAAAGTGGATCTCTTCCGTTCTTCTCTTTTTCTCACCTCCTTTCATCCTTCTTCTCCCATCTCCTTTCTCTCCCTCTCTTCCCTATACCTTCTCCTTCATCCTCCAGGATTTCTCCAGATTAATATATCTCTTACTTTCCTGCATAATCTCAGGTCACCAACCCCCTCCCCTTTTAGGCTATTTTTTTGCCTCTGAATCATTTGTTGGCCTACTTCCACTTTTGATTCCACTTTAGGGTAGAGCTCTGTTCATGAACACCTCTTCCCATTTACCCTCCCCCAATGTCCTGCCAGCAGAGGGAAAAAAAAGGGAAGAAAGAAGAAACGAGGAGGAGGGGGGGAGGGAGAAAAGAGGAGCTGGAGAAAGAATAAGAAAAAAGAAAACCCGCCCCACCCAAGAATATCTATTTTCTGCAACTCCAGTCTCTCGCAGAAGTCTCTCAGCTCTTCAGGAATCTTTAATCTTGCCGATCGTCCATTTTTCCAGCCGATCAAACATGCTGGGGACCCCTAGCTATATCGAACGTTCTGCTTCTTCATTTGGTCTACTAATGGTTTTAATATTTTCTTTCTAGACAAAGTCTCTGCGGCAAGATCTGCGAATATCTGTAAATTTATTTCCCCATCCTTTATAATAGCTCTTTCTTTCATCTTCTTTCAGATCTCCTCTGTATCCCTATAATATCAGAATTGAGCAGTGGTATCTCTCGGTCTTTATTTTCCTCCTTCTTGGTATATTTTTCCAATTCTGTACGCTCCAGCAATTTTGTAGGGTTCTACTGCGGCTCTGTCCATTATTGTATCTAACATTTTCTCTACAGTTTCCCTCAGATCTCCTTGGGGAATCTCCGGTAAACTGCGTATCCTTAACCATTAGCCGCCCGGCCAATGGCCGTTTGGCGGCTTCAGATGTGCCTCTTCATTCCGGGTGCACGCCATTTGGCGTGCTCCCGCACATGCGCCGTTTGCGGTAATGCAGAGCGGCGCAGCAGCGGGATCTGTCACGGGCCGTGCACCTCGGACACGGCCGATGACAGATCCGAGTACCGGCTCCCGTTGCTGGTACCATGTGACCTGCTGTGACCAATCACAGCAGGTCACATGACAGTTGTATACAATGGATGGCTTCATTCATGATGCCATCCATTGTATACTAGTGCCTAGCTGTGAATGGTCACAGCTAATCACATGCACATGTCATGTGATTAGCTGTGACCAAATCATAGCTAAGCACAAAAAAAAAAAAAAAAAAAAGCTGAATGAATCGATTTCATTCAGGTAAATGCTTGCTTATAGCAAAGTAATTCTTTGCTATAAGCAAATTGTGTAAAAAAAATACTGATCACTTCCCCAAAGTAGTACAGTGTTACCATGGTAACATTGTACTACTTTGGTCATAGTAAAATATGAAAAAAATCTTAAAAAAAATAAAAAAAATGTAATAAAAAATTAAATATAATAATAAAAAAAAAATATATATTTTTTTTTCATACTGTCACCAGTCAGTGTCCCTGTTAACCGCCATGCCAGTTATATGATGACGCTGTACTGCACTGGTGACAGTATGTAAAAAAAAAAATAGTGAAAATAATTTTTTTAATTTTTTAATTTTCCGAAAATTTGACATAAAAATACAACTTCAAAAAACTCGCCATGCCTCTTATGAAGTACGTCGGACTGTCTACTCTGCAAAAAGGGGTCATTTGTGGGATATCTGTACTGTTCTGACATTCTTGGACCTCAAGAAATTAGATTGGCCGTCAGTACTTCAGGATTGATCAATATTCAGATCTATACCATAGTTTGTGAACTCTATAACTTTCCTACAAATTAAAAAATACATCCTAATTTGGGTTATTTTCACCAAAGACATGTAGCAGAATACATCTTGGCCTAAATTTATGAAGAACAATTATTTATTTGTAAACTTTTATAACAGAAACAAAGAAAAATGTGGGTTTTTTTCAAAGTTTTGGTCTTTTTTTGTTAATTTAGCAAAAAATAAAAACCCCAGCGGTGATTAAATACCACCAAAAGAAAGCTCTAGTTGTGTGAAGAAAATGATAAAATTTTAGTTTGGGTACAGTGTTGTATGACCGCGCAATTGTCATTCAAAGTGTGAGAGTGCTGAAACCTGAAAAATGGCCTGGGCAGGAAGGTGTAAAATTGCACGGTATTGAAATGGTTAAGTTGCATCCTCTATTCCTATTTTCCTCGTCTTTCAATTTATAAAGCAGATTTCTTTGTTCCTTTTTCATTTCCACCATTTTATTTTCCAAGACCTGTATCCCTTGAGCATGTTTATTTGTTTTTTCTTCCATCTCCTCCACTCTAGAAAGAACATATCCCAGATCTTTGTGTAACTTTCTCATCTCATTTTTTATAGATAATTCCAGGCCTTTAAACATTTCTGCTATTTCTGTTTTAGTTGGTAAATGTGAATTTTGATGTTCCAAGTTATCCAAAACATTTATCTTTTCTATGTCTGCTTCTTCCAAGTTTTGACTAAAATTTAATATTCCCAGGGATCTTCTGCGGCTCCCACCACTACTGTTCTGTCACACTTTTTTCATTACTTCCACTTTGCCTCTTAGGGGTCTGTTTGTCCTGCCCGGGAATATATTTCTTAATTGAACTTGAAATGGGAGCTTTTGATCCGCTTCCTTTTGTTGTTTTGTTCTTCATTTTGCTATATTTCGGATATCTAATGGAATTAATAATCTCCTTCTTTTTTATATTTTCTCCTTCTTTCCCCCTATCTCCTTCTTGGGCCCCCTGCTGGAACTAACGTTCTTGAACATCAAACCATATCAGGCAGGATTGATGCTGTTTAGTACAATCTAGGAACTAAACAAAATGAAAAGGTCTTCTTGGGTTATCATTACATTTCTCTCCTAGAAATAAACAAATACTTAGCAACAAACACACATATTGCACAAAGCAGGAGTGCACTCTCTATGCACTGCAACCCAGGAGCTTTTGAAGGAAAAGAAGTGGAATATTCTGCAATGGCCAAGTCAATCACTTGATCTCAACCCAATTGAGCATGCATTTCATTTGATAAAGTCAAAACTAAAGGCAGAAAGACCCACAAACAAAGAACTGGAGACAGCTGCAGTTAGAGCCTGGCAAAGCATCAGAAAGGATGAAACCCAGTTATTGGTAATGTCCATGGGTTCCAGACTTCAGGCAGTCATTGCCAGTAAAGGATTCTCAATGAAATATTAAAAATTAACATTTTATTTATCATTATATTCAATTGTCCAAATACTTTTGGTCCCTTGAAAAAGGGGGGGGTGGCTTTAATTCCTAAGCCCTTCCTCCAATTTGGATGTACATACCCTTAAATTAAACCTGAGTGCACTTTTATCCCATATCCATTATATAACTGTAGCTTGAATATGTTTTGGTAAATACCTGAAAAAAAATGAAAATTATGCCTGTGTCCAAATATATATGGTCCTAACTGTGTGTGTGTGTGTATATGTGTGTGTGTATATATATATATATATATATATATATATATATATATATATATATATATATATATATATATATATATATAATGTGTATATATATGTGTGTGTGTGTGTATATGTATGCGTGATTTGCATTTCTGGGTGGGGGGCGCGGGTGCTATTGGCTGCTGGCGATGTCAATCATCGGGTCCCTGCCAGCGATTCCCGGCCTGGGACTCTGTGATCGTCGGTAGGGCAGAGAGGGGAGAAATTTGTGTGTAAACACAGATCTCTCTCCTGCCCCTGGGACTCGGTGATTGTAGGTAGGGCTGAGAGGAGAGAGATCTGTGTGTAAACTACATAGATCTCTCTCCTGTCAGTATGGACATGCTGCTTTCTATCACTCTGAACAGCATGTCTCCCTAGTAAAACACAGCACACAATGTGGAACACACATGGCACACAGTTAACCCTTTTATCGCCCTTGTGCCCAGTGCCATTAGTACAGTGGCAGTGCTTTATGTTAGCACTGATCACTGTATGAGGGTCACTGGAGATGTCATTGGCCATTAGTTTCCACCCAGTATCAGAATGCCCGCCGCAGTCCTGCTATAATTCGCTGATCGCCGCCATTACTAGTATAAAAAAAATAAAAATTCCAGTATATATAACGCCATTTGTAGACGCTTTAACTGTCACATAAACTAAATAATATACACTTATTGGGAGGTTTTTTTTTTTTTTTTTTTTTTATTAGCAAACACATTTAACAGCATACATTTTGGCCTAAATTTATTTAGACATTTTATGTTAATTTTTTTATTAGATATGTTTTATAGGAAAAAGTCAAAAATATTGTTTGTTTTTTTTTTTAAATTGTCAGTCTTTTTTTTTTTTGTTGATACCGCAAAAAATATAAACCACAGAGGTGATAAAATATATCTGAAAGAAAGCTCTATTTGTGGGAAAAATTACATAAATTTCATTTTTGTGAAACGTTGCATGACCTCGCAATTGTCCGTTACAGTAACGCAGTGCCATATCTCAAAAAATGGACTGGTCTGGCAGGGGGCTAAATCCTTTGGAGGGCAAGTGGTTAAAGGACACCCATCAAAACTTGTCAATAATTCACCATGGTTGAGGTGACATTCACAGAATCACTACATTTGTGTCCAAGGTCCTACCTTTCCCCAAAGGTTATGCTGCTCCATGTGCTGGCATCCATCTTAGGTTTCTGCAAATCATGGTGAGAGCCTTTTATGCTTTCAGGCCTCTGCGGTCCATCCCCCAGAGGGGTGTGGTTGATCACATTTAAGCCCGTTTGCTCTTTGCATTCGTGTCCTGTATGTTCCCTTGCAGCAAGCTCTTGTTCTGTTCTCATTGCTCTCCTGGTAACCGACTCGGCTTGGACAAGACTATTCTCTGCTTTAACCCTTTACCTGACCTCCCGTTGCTGAACCCGGCCCATGACCTGAGTATTCTTTGCCTACCATCTTGTACTGTCTGCTCCGTTGTTATAGACCCGGCCTGTTTGACCACGCTACACGTTTTCCCATCTTGCTCCCACCAGCTGTACGCCATTGACGGCAGTCATTACTGCAGCTGGGGTTACTCGGGGGGCCGCAACCTGGTCTCGGGCTGCGTCAAGTCCATCCCCACCATCAGGGGCCCTGGTGAAGGGCAGCCTGGGGCTTAGACTCCTCGCCCTGAGAGACTTTAGTCTGTGGGTAGTGGCTGTCGTTAGTCGCTACGTGACCTTACCATAGGCCTGCCTGCCCATTCCATCGCTCCTGCCCTGACAATTTGTGCACAAACATTATACATCACAATCCATATTGATTGTTTTCTATTTTTACTTCTTGTTCAATGCCAACTACCGTATTTTTCGCCGTATAAGACGCACTTTTTCTTCCCCAAAACTGGGGGGGAAAAGTTGGAGCGTCTTATACGACGAATAGAGAGAGAATCCGTGAGGCGCGGCCACGGCCGTAGGAAAGGCCGTGGCTTTGGCCTATCTCTGGAGCAGTTGGCCATCTTGGTACACCCGGCGGTGTGCGCTGACGTCATCACCCCCTCTGCTCGTGGATCAGCAATGGGCAAACTACGGCCCGGCGGACCTTTTAATCCGGCCCGCGGAGCGTGGCACACATTGGCTGTCAGGATGTAGGCGGGGCAGCGTGACGAACTCCTCTCCTCTCACAGTCCGCCCTGAAGACCGGAATGGCACGGGAACACGGCGAGAGGAACGCGCGGAACAAAGGTAAGTGAATTGACACAATATGGGGGATGAATTACTATAGGGGGGATGAATTACTATAGGGGGGATGAATTACTATAGGGGGGATGAATTACTATGGGGGATGAATTACTATATGGGGGATAAATTACTATAGGGGGGATGAATTACTATAGGGGGGATGAATTGCTATGGGGGATGAATTGCTATATGGGGGATGAATTACTATATGTATTGGGTTCAGAATCTTTTTTTACTATATTTTCATCCTTTAAAATTGGGTGCATCTTATATTCCGGAGCGTCTTATATGGCGAAAAATACGGTATACAAATGTTGTAAACTTCTTAAATTCCATGAACTGATTTACTTCCTTCTGTATTAACGAGAAAAAACTTTAAAAAATAGTGTTGTATTCTAAAGTATTACACTTCATTACAATTACCAATAAAGACAATACAAAGATACATGTACATATCTAGTGATTATTCACCATTACAATAACTATAAGTCAGCACACAAAAAATACAATATAATACCCATTAAAGTCGTATCACAATCCTTCCCCTGAAGTACCAATATCATATATCAACCGACTTAAAATATACCCAAAGTCCAAATAAATGTCCCAAATCGTGAAAAATTGTCCAAATTGCATCCAGATCTTGACAAATAGGTACCCACTCGTACACAGTGAAGATGAATCCCAGATGCTTTTCAAATACCTCAAAAAAAAGAAAAATCTAGACATAGTGTATTATCTTAGGTCTTAGAGACAGTGCCACACGTGCAGCATGCAAACACTATAGTGCCACAGCAATCGTGTAAACATACTCTATGCATTCTTACTATATGGTTTGCAGTGGTGTATATTGAGTATGTTTACATGATTGCTGTGGCACTATAGTATTTGCATGCTGCACGTGCGGCACTGTCTCTAAGACCTAAGATAATACACTATGTCTAGATTTTTCTTTTTTTGAGGTATTTGAAAAGCATCTGGGATTCATCTTCACTGTGTACGAGTGGGTACCTATTTGTCAAGATCTGGATGCAATTTGGACAATTTTTCACGATTTTGGACATTTATTTGGACTTTGGGTATATTTTAAGTCGGTTGATATATGATTATTCACCACTGTCCTATCTTAAGCTGTCACTCTTGGCTTGGTCATTTAACATGTCATGTAGACCTTTGCTAGCTAACCAGCACATGCAAATGGCTTCCATTAAAGAAACTCACAGTTTTATTGGTGGCTGGAGGCTTCTTCTTTTTCCAAGCCCAATAGACTGGAACAGGGAACTAAACATTTGAGTAATTATAATAATCATCGCTGCTGTTGAGGAATTTTAAGAGTGTCAACCTGAATTAGCCATTTTCTTTTCTTTGTTTCAATTTATCAGTTTCATAGTAAAAACTAACAATTTCAACATGATTTTATTTCTGTAACATAATTTAAACATTTTCTATTGCCACATTTGAAAATTACATTATACACATTTCTTGGATTTTCAAAAATGTCCTGCTTCCCATGCAAACAATCAGTTAAGGGGGGTTGTGGGGGCTGCTGCAAGCTTTATACCTTTTTTACACAGACATACAGGACATGTAAGGGAGAGGTCTTCTACACACAGGCACATACTGCAGCCATTGTCCATTGAGGAGCAAGGGAGAGGCCACATACATATGCAGTCACTAACTGCAGCAGAAACTTACTTAGATCCACAAACATAAGTAGCAATACTTATTTTATAAATCATCTGTACTTAGAGTTACCTGTCTATCTTAATTCAGGTAACATTGTCACATTTACCACAGACAAAACAACATGCATTCATCATGTATTCATACAAGTACCGTGTCCTCAAAATTAGCTAGCTACAAACAAAACAGGTTGAGATTCAGACGATACAGTACACACATATCTTACGGTACTGCAGTAGTCAAAATCTGAGCATCACCTCATTGTTTCTGAATCTCAAAAAGCTACTTGCTCTAAAACTGCCAATGCCTTTTTACTATCACAAATTGAAGCTTTCTGACAATAAAACCATTCTTTTGTACATCTGTCTGTCACCCAATTTATCATACCAGAAATCAGGAGGATCAAGGATGTCCAGTTGTGGGCAACCAACACAGGAATGTGCTTGCGCCTGATCACGTACACACATTTCAATTAAGCCAGCTAAGTATCTGGTACATTTTCTATGTTTTCTGAATGTGCTATTAAACAAAAAACACAACATTAAACCCAGCACAAACAATCTAGCACAATTCTGCATCATATTTGTATCTCTAGTTTACACAGATCAAACCCCATTTCTGGTACCATTGTTTTTCAGCACAGTTTTGGGGTTATGTGCAAAGAGAGATCCCACAAATACTTTTAAGTATAACATTTATTTAAAGTAATGACAGATAAAGAAAATATAACAAGAATATAACCAAAGATGCTGTTTCCGCCATAGGTCCCCCCATTATATGGCATGGCACTCTGGATCAGGTTCAGCAAGAGAGACTGTCGCCAGCACACTGAGGATCACCAATATGGGTCCAAAAGTTTTAATAAACGATCACCTAGTTACAGCAAGGCAACGTTTTGGAGTCTCGCAGGACCCCTTCATCAGGTCACATACCTGATGATTAAATCTTTTGGACCCATATTGGTGATCCTCGGTGTGTTGGTGACATGCTCCCTTGCTGATTCTATTCGGTTCCAGCTGACGGTCGCTGCAGCACCCGCTTATACACACAGCAGTTTTTATCACAGGAATGTGTGCGTTTGTATTGTACACTTGCATTCTGGATCAGGTTCAGACACATGCTTCATGACAGTTCTGAGTGAGACAATTATTTCCAGCCTAGCTCTGTGTCATATACTGGACTTGAGAGCAAGGAATGGACAACCCACCCCCCTTGCAAACAACATGATGACCTTCTGAGAAAGATGGCACATTCCTGAAAGGAGAGTGGGCTGGCTTGGTTTGTTCAAATAGTTTGTGATTGATATAGCTGTGGAGGGTGTAGTATGTACCAGGAGCTGCAAATACAATGTGGGGATGGAATCTTTTTTTTTTTTTTTTTTTTTTTCTTGTCTCAGCGCTCTGTCAACCACTGGCAGTTATAGGGTTGTAGTTGGGCCTTCAAATGGTCCTCAAGACAAAATGGCAGCTGGACAGAGAGTGCAGTCTGGATTGTAGTGTTTAGAAGAAATGTAGAATTATAGGAGTTCAGAGGTTCAGAAGTTTAGCAGAAGTTTTAGAAGATTTAGAAGTAGTTTTGGAAGAAGTGTAGAAGTTTTTCAGATGGGACAGATTTCAGCTTCTTCAGCTTTTTAGATCTCCTTCCTTTTGTTGGTTGGGTTTTTCTGTTGTGTTTTTCAGCTTTTTTTTTTTTTTTCTAGCTTGATTCTTTTTCCGATGTGAGGTGCATGGCTTTTTATACCATCCAAACCTTTGTTTTAAAAGACCCTCCCAACAGGCTTGTTGATTGGCCGGTCAAGAAGTGTGTGTATATAAGATATCTCTCACCTGTCCACTGGGGGGCAGTCAGGGATCACAAAACAATTTGTGTATTAATGATGACTCATGTTTTGATTGAAACCAAGATATCTTTAGGATATATATATATATATATATATATATGTCTTATCCAAGTATAGTTGATTTCACTACTAATTCTTGGATAAGGAGCATAGAAAGATATATGTATATTCAGTTTTTCATTTCCCTGAGATTCAAACTGTTTGAAACATTTGCTTTCTGATGGAAATGTACAATTGACACCAATTCACAAATCATCTTATTCTTCATCATTTCACACTTGACTGAGTGGTATGCAATCCCTAACTCTGTTGAGTATATTTTGGTGTGTGGAAACATACCCTTTATAAGATCCCATTGATATCCCCCACATTTTTCTTGGTATTCTTAATTGACCCAGATTTCACCTTGGCTAGAGGTATAGTTAATGGGAATGTGACGGAGAACCTTATCCATTGTTGAGTACTCAAAGTACAGAGACTGGCCTGTAGTTAAACCTTAATTCAATAGCCTATTGTGACAGTTCATGAAGTTTGTTTGTTCATCACACTTCCCAAGTTTTTGGGTGAGCTCTCAGACCTTCAGGTTTCCTCTCATCGTTGTTTTGGTTAGGTGTGATGACTCACCTGTGGAAGTCCAAATTTCCTGTCATTGAAGTATCTCCTAGCTTCCCATAGACCATGGCATTTGTTTTAGGAAACATATAGCTGCCAGGTCTTTGAGTAGTCCGCATCAGATCCCCCATTGTTTTTCTCTGGGACTTTGTTTGATCACCTGTAGGAATTTCAATAGTGGTGTGTCTCATTGTCTTTCAAACAAGTTTCTTCCACTCACTGTTTTTTGTAATCTACTAGAAGGTCACTTGAATTTCAACCAAGACTGTTAACCCCTAACAGACAGCTGGGTTTCTCAATTTTGGAATAAAATCATTTTTTTAATAAATAGTCCCCCAAAAGTCACTACACAGTATACCAGGCACATCTATTTGCCAGGGAATGGTGTAATATGAGATCAACCTGGGCCTTACAAAGGGTAGAGCTTGCTTGGTGGTAGTGATGGAGAGAGTGTTTTGTTTTTTTTTTTTTTTTGTATATTGAGCAGTGTAGGAGATGATCTTTGTGACAGACCCAACTGGGACAGGGGCTTTGGAGGGGACTGCAGGCTAGCTTTTTGAGGGGACTCTATTCTTTGGTGTGTGCCTGGGGTGGGGGCTTTGGAGTAGTTTTACTTAGGGATTCAAGTCCATGTCCCAAAACACACAGACTTTGAGAACTGGAGAACCAAGGTACAGATTTCAGGTCTCTATGCCCAAACTAGCATTGTCTGCTGCAACCCCCCCTCCTTCCTAGACTCAGACTCTAAGAAGATGTTAGTTCCACTTTTTCACACTTGGAATATTCTATGAGTTTTGTCTTATGATGGACAGATTATACAAGTGAAAGCAAACACCTGAAAGTCAGCATGCGTAACAGACTGTGTATTCAGGGTATGGACTTATTGCCAGTAGGTCTGGAGTGGGCTCCCTGAATAATCAAAGCATTGTCTGGATGCCTGGATATTGGTTAGCTTAATGTTCATTAGATCACTGTTAGCTGTTGGCTGTATTGTTTACCATTTGCATTGTTTAGGATAATGTGATCAAGCTCTTATCTAATCAGCCTGGGGTGTTTATCTTAATGTATATTATTTGTGTTTGCTGTTCCTTTGAGCAACTGCCCCTATTGCTGAAGTGTATAAAAATCTTTGTTTTCTGTTAATAAAGAGTTAGTTTGGCATCTAAGCTAGTCTTGTCTAGTCTTGGGTGCAATGCCCAGCTATAATATCTTGGTCCTGTGTCCCAGTGGCGAGGAAGCAGTTTTCTGATGGAATCACCCAATCTAGGTGACAGGCGTTCCGTCACAATCTTCCCCTGAAGGATGGCTTTACCCTCCTCCCAAAAAAGATTGGGGTCTGTCACATGTCCTGAATTAGAGAGCATGTAATCCAGGGTGGATTTGATTTAAATCACGATTAAAATCACTAGTCAGTAAGGCTTGATTTAAATCATAGTTTTCTACATAAAGACTAATTCTTGCTGGTATAACTTTAATATGCAAGTAGATTTTTAGATTAACAACTTTTCATATTAGTTTTTTTATCCCCAGTTTAATAGGTTAATCATTCATATTTGGACAATTTTTCTGTTGTACTTAGGAAGGAGAAAAATAATCATTACCTTAATAATAACAATTTAAATAGATTTATTCAACTGAAACAATAACATTACAGCATATGTTATTTGCTTAAACAAACATCCATGTTTAACTAATTTGGCTAAACAAAATATATATATTTTAAGAAACTTAGACTATCAGCCCCTTCCGCCTCACACTTAGTTTCACTTTCTTCTTGTGCAGATCTATTCCACTCCAAACAATCAGAAAAATATTTTCTATTCTATTCACTGAACTTCTTTAAATTTAGCACTGAAGGGGTTGATTTTGTATTCATAGGTTTGTAGAAGTTAGGATTAAGGTCTTTTTCTTAACTCTGTTCATGTTATAACATTTTTGCTGTGAAGAAAAGGCATGTGATCTCCGCTGAGTCAAATTCAGTTTTGAGAACTGCAAAAGTAAACCAAGCATCTGTGATAATATCTTGTAGGCAGAGAAACTGCCCAATAATCTTACAAAAACCTCTGGAAGAGCATGACATTGTGAATGGATTAATGGAATTTATTTACCCAAAAAATGAAACATATACAGCCTTATTCTACATAATTAAAAAACGAATCTTTATTTCATGATGGAATAACCTTTGGATGGTAATATATTTAACTCAAAAAGCATTTTATTCAAAAAAATCCGATTTAAATAAAAAAAATCAGATTTTTTTTTTTTTTTTTTTTTTAAAAATCATTGATTTTTATCCACCCTGATGTAATCGTTCCACGGCAGATACACCACGTGGCGAAAATTGTCGTTATCTGTGAAGTATGAAGAGATACTCCAGGGACTGGGTGCACTTCGCAATTTCAAATCCGGAAGAGTAATTGATATGGGACTGGGATCGGAGATGGCTACATCTAGTATATCCAAATCGGAGACTAAAGCGTATAGAGGGCAGGAGCAAAAGAAATAATTGATAAGGAGAAGTAGTGTGTGTGTGTGTGTGTGTGGTGGGCGGGGAGTGAACTCTCGTTCTAACAAATGTGTCAGTCTCCAGACATCGTATAGGTTCTACGACGAGATTGTCAATTCCGGAAGGGTGGGATGCTGCCCATCTATAGAAGGGCCTGACTTATCCTCAGAGTCATCCATAATGGAATTAAAATCCCCACTATGAAATGTAGGGGTTCCTGGGATTCTAACATTCAGGAGGTCAGTTCCTGGAAAAAGGATGTACCTGGAGAATTGTGTATATTTTTACGTCTAGCTTGGTCTGCGATGGATGAGCGCACTGTGCATGAAGCTACTAATGGTAATTAGGCATCACCTGATGCTCATTGCAGGAAGTGTATTTGAACCTTGCCCGTGCTTCTCCTCTTTTGACTTGGTGTTTTTCCATGTGCCCCTGACCTGTGTTTCTGAATCCTAATTCTGATCCTGCATCCTGGTGCTGACTCTGCACCCTGATCCTTTGGAGGTCTGTTTTATATTTTTGTTATTCACTTATTCTTAATAAATTACATTATTTTATATTATACTAGTGCCTGATGTTCTCTGTGCAAGTCCACACATTTCTGGTCATGCCTGTTTCAAAGAATTGCCAACACTCCTGGCATAGAGTCTCACGAAATGCTGGAGAGTCAGCAGAGACCGGAGCGTCCAGGCTGGTTAGCACACTGTAGCTGTTTAGTAGGTGGTGTCCATGGGCTGTTGTTGTGGGGATCCTGGGTACCAAGAGGCTGAGGTTTGATCCATTTGCATCCTCGTAGGCATCAGGGGGATCCTGGTCCACCTGCAGGGTGGTCACATATTGCTGGGCTTCCCTATGAGAGGTGAAGGATACCAGGTCTCCAGATAGCGGCATAATACTGAGGGTGACCAGGTAGGCCAGGGTTGATTTTCACCAGGGAGATGGTAGAGCTCAGAGCAGACTCTTTTTGGAGACTTCCACCGATCAGTCTGCGAACAGAAGCAGAGGGTGACCATCCAAATACAGACATCAGACTTTGCGATAATGCTGAAGAATGAGCTGTTTGTCATTACAATTCAGATACTGCACTATAACAGGTCTCGGTTGATTACGATTTTCAGAAGAGGCGCCTACCCTGGTTCTATTACACAAGTGTATTGCAGTCCCAGGGTCTCTGGGATGTGAGTAGATCACATATCAGGCAAAGCCGTGGGCTTCTAAGACTGAGGCAGGCAGATGATCCAGAAATTGTCCCTGCGGATACGATTCTCCAGATCCTCCACTTTATCAATGAGAGCCTATTTAGTACCGGAGTAAGATATAATGTCCACCTGTACCTGGTGCAGCTCACTTGCAGATGGAGATGCGTTGCTTGACCTCCTGGAGTCTGTGTGAGTGCTCCTGTAACTCCTTCCTCGGTTGGTCCATGGACTGAGGAACAGCGTGATCCACCACTTCTGTTAGTCTTGGGATCAAGAGCTATACCACAGCCTATGCAATGTGGGCATGTGCCGTTTCCTCCTCCTCCAGTATCAGTGATGGAGGCAATGTGTTTGTATCGAGGGTTTTCCCGCTGAGAGCCAGATCAATCCTTGTGATAGCAGGGTGTTTACGGGTGTACACCACCTCGGGATTATGAGCAATTTTATAAGCAGATATGGCGGTTCTCAGCGAGAGCTGCTGTAACTCAGGTCTTCAACAGGGGTCGCCGGAACCAGAAGTTATATATATATTTTTTAACCCCTTCACGCCGGATCGTCCCAGCGTGAAGAGGAGTTCCTGCGCCGGGAGGTGGACGGGGCGGGGCTTAGTGTCATGTGGCTGCCGTGATGTCACTTCACAGCCGGTCACCTGATCGGGAAAGGTCCCAATCAAAAGAGCAGACTGGGACCTTTCCGTGAGTACCGCACATGTGTGCTGGGAGCGCGCAAGCGCGCTCTCAGCACATATGTTTTTTTGTTACATGAATGCAAATGTGCGGCCGCTCGGCGTTTAGGCCCAGACGCCGAGAGGCCGCACATTAGCGTGCGGCCGGTGTGAAGGGGTTAATGTCACTTATACTTGTACATTTTTCACTTTGATGGAGGCTTCCGCTTCTGTTTGTGCTTTCTAATTTGAGTGCAATGCACAGCAAGCATAAAACTACACATGCTTCCACCTTGTAGTGTGAGTGTAATGCACAGCAAGCAGAATACTCCACATGATTACACCTTGTACTGTACGCACAGCAAGCAGAAAGCTCTATATGATTCCACCTTGTTGTGAGTGTAACACATAGCGTGCAGTAAAGTCCCCTGTGTGTGTGTGTGTGTGCGTGTGTGTGTGTGCGTGTGTGTGTGTGTGTGTGTGTGTGTGTGTGTGTGTGTGTGTGTGTGTTGCAATGTGCTTTACAGTTGTACTATGTTTGTTCTGTCGATGCCCCAAGCCGAAACGAGCAGCTGCTGCACCTTCAGCCCCATGTCTGAGAGGGAGGAGGCGGTGCTTGACGGGACTGGGAAGGACAGGGTTGGGTTTACTCAAACCCCTGCTGAATTTCTGTAACAAAGACGGACAAAGGTTTCAGGAAGTGCCACTGAGCTGCTAAATTCAGCTCAGCAGGCAAACCATTGTTGGTAAAGAGCAGAAGACAGCTGATTGTCTAGCTCAGAATCAGCAAGTCTGATTGAAATGAATAATATCAAAATTAAAGATATTTTAGAATGGTAATCATGGTCAAATTTAAAATTTTGACTGGAATTCCCCTTTTAAAACCCATCTGCATTTATCTTGTATTCCAGAGAACCTGATTCACTAAATGTATATTGATATACAGTACAGTATTTATACAATACTATGTGTTTTAACCTTTTTTTCCCTTTTTTTTTTTGAGGCACTTTTATGAGTCTTATTCTTATTTTTTCTTTTCCCCTTAGGAGCTTGTCGACATAAAAATGTTGCAGTGTAAACGAGTTGTAAATGGTAAGATCAAAAATAAAGGCCACCTGTACCTAGTCTGTTAAAAAGTCAGAAACCATGAGGTTACAGAGACCCTTAAACAAACCTCTAGTCGCAAATGGCGAAAACTAAATGTAACCTGGTGGTATGTGTTACAACATATGTACACTGAAAACCAAAATATGCTTTTCTCTCTGGTCTACTGTGAGGCTCATGATTCTTTAAGCAGTAGTAAACTTTGAGAGAGAGAGAGAAAAAAAAAAAAAAGGAAAACCTGGGCACCATACAGGTTTACACCATAATGTGCTAGTATGTACCACATACATTATGACAAACCTACCTTAGAAATAGAACTCTCCTGTGGCATGCTGTCTCCACTACGAGGCTTCCATCTTTGCCTGGTCTTCCTTCCGGATTCGCGGGCTCTGGCAGTTTGACTGACCAGGCTGCAATAATGTCACTCCTGTGCATGTTCGGCCACAGTCACGGCATTCCACATTCCACGGCATACTGTTAGCCCTGAATGCAGAGCATCACTGCATGCGCGGGTGATGTAATCAGCCATTGCCGATGTGATTATCTTTGAAACTGTGCATGTTTAGGAAATATTCAATGTACCTGCAGGTAAGCTTAACCTCCCTGGCGGTATTCCCGAGTGTAGCTCAGGGTAAAGTTTCAGCACCACAAGCGGTAACCTCGAGCTACACACAGAAATATCCTGCAGCGGTGCGCCGGGATCTCTTCTGCACTTACCTTGTCCTGCGCTCCCGCGATGTCCCTCCTGCAGTGTTCCCTGCAATGTCATCCGGCCGATGCTGGCATCTGTCCTTCCGGGTTCTGTTCCCTGCGACGTCAGGACGTACGGGGACGGAACTGGCGGGAAATTTAAAAATGACAAAAAGTGACATTCACTCAATACACTAAAATTACATAGTAAAACATTACTGTATCAAACCATTTCACATACATTTTGTCCCTAGTGCTTTGTCCTGTGCCCTGCCTGCATATTTTCTCAGTTTCCAGGCAGAAAGAACAGTAATGTCCATGGCATCCAAAAAGCATCCCTTTTAGGTCAAAAGCAGTTTTAGAACAGTGAAAATTAAATTAGAACTACTTGCAGAATTGAGTGATAATGATTCGTGGGGAAATTAGTCATCAGACACTGAAAACAATTATGTGACTTTGCTCAGTGATGTGCGAACTTGGCGCTATATTTCAAATTTCAGTGTTTTTGGTTTTATTATATTATTTAATTAAATGTATTTTATTATTTTTATGATTAAATTATAATTTATGATTTCATGTTTCATATTTTAACATACCCAGGATGTTTACTAGACTCTTGTTTGGACAGATTTCAGTGAGTTATTCCTAAAAAATTACAGGCCTGCAATAAAAAAAACTACATATTGCCATGCATAAGAATGTACCGCTTTGAGCACAGAAATACTGACATAATCAGACCGCTAGGGAGGCTAATTGTAAGCTTTACCTATAGGTACAAGTGCATACAAAGAGTTAAATAACTAGGTTATACTGCTCCTACAAGAGTACTGGACACTTGCAACCAAACAAAAACTCGATGCCAACACTGTGTTTAATCCCTCCCATAACAAGCATCATTTAGAATTTTGCTACTGTTTCTATGCTCTGACAATCTCAAGGCTTGACAAAAATTGTGGAATTCTTCACTCAGCATCTGCTGGTTGAGTCTCTAAAAATGCATTAAATGTTGGTGAAAGCTGTAAGGGTGCATTCACACTTGCAAATGCACACCGTGCTAGCGATTTATATATGAGAATTCCAGTGGAGGTTACCACAATTAGCTATCGATGGGGCTGCATCTCTGTTAATCGCAGGAACCCCCGCTGTGGTTCTTGCATATAACCGCAGACCAGGTGCATTCACAAGTGCGAATGCACCCTTAAACTGTGTATTTGGGGCTGACGAGCATTAGGCCTGGACAGCCTGATAGTTAGGACTGGGACTGTGTAGTTTGTGCTGGGATATGGCTAGGATTTTGTTTTAGAATTTTTGGGACGGTTTCTGTTTGGAGCACAGTATAGCACGTTTTATATAGCCTTATAAATCGCATAAATAAAAACACCACTGTTTGTCACTTTATCACTGGACTGGTATTTGTGCCTGAAAAAAGTTGCTCATCCTAGGGAACATTATACCTTCTACCTATCCCCAGCTCAAAATACAAACACCAAAGGTCACAGCATTAGCAACAGTAAAATTAATAAAATCCTAGGCAATATCTCAATGAAAACAAGACCGTATTACAGATCCTGTGCATGGGGACTGCAAGGAGCATAATGATGCTGATGTGAGTGATGGACAGCGGTAGGTCAGAGGGGTGACACCATGGTTGGCCCAATTATTTACACTGTACCTGATCTGCTGAGCTCCGCCTCCTTCCCCATTCCTGCACTCAGTGCTGGGACAATAGAGGGCAGCCTGGTGCAGTAAAGTCCAGACAGCGGGTGGCAGCGGTAAAGAGGAGAGAGCCAGGAGGAGGTTCGGGCTGTGCCCTTCCCCTCCTGTCAGTAAGAGCACTCCTCTATACAGAAGATGATAGGATCGATCTAGCTGTATAGAGGAGGGGTCCACTGACAGGACTGTGGAGTAGTATAAGGAGTGACTGTGGATGTAGTATATTTGGATTTTGCAAAAGCGTTTTAACACAGTTCCCACCACACAGCTAATGTGCAAGGTAAAGTCTACATGCTTGGAAAAAATCAATTTGTAAATGGATAAAAAACTGGCTAAAAACCGAATTCAGAGAATACTCTCAATGGTCTTATTATTGATTATTGATAGTGGTGTACCCCAAGGTTTAGCATTGGGACCCTTACTTTTTTTTTATATATTTATAAATGATATATGGTCTTGGATTAGAAGTACCATTTCAGTCTTTGCAGATGACACAAAGTTATGCAGTAGAGTCACATCCATACAGGATGTCTTCAACTTACAAGCTGGCCTCAATGCACTGCTTATTTGGGCAACCATGTGGCAAATGATGTTTAATGTTGATAAATGTAAATTTATGCCCTTGGGGGCTAAAAATATGAATGCATCATACATACTAGGGGGAGTACAACTGGCGTAATCAAAGGTGGAGAAGGATCTGGGTGTTCCATAACCTTATCACTTGCCCTCCAGAGGACCTTCCTGACCAAGCCATTTTTTGCGTTATGGCGCTGCGTTACTTTAACTGGTAATTGCGCAGCCATACAACGCAACCCCCAAATGAAATTTACATCTTTTTTTCCCCACTAATAGAGCTTTCTTTCAGTGTTATTTGATCGCCTGTGAGGTTTTTATTTTTTGCACTATAAAAAAAAAAAAAACATTTTGAGAAAAAAAACAATATTTTTGACTAAATATTTTTGACTAACAAAAAATCCCAACATGTGTAAATTGGTTTATGTGAAAGTTATAACATTTACAAATGGCGGTGTATATATACTGGGCTTTTTTTTTTTTTAATTATTACTAGTAATTGCAGCAATCTGCAACTTATAGTGGGACTGCAGCGGGCATTCTGGCAGTGGGGGGAACCTGACTTGGTGTCACTGACATTCCCAGTGACACCAATACAGTGATCAGTGCTAATAAAAAGCACTGACACTGTACTAATGGCACTGAACACGAAAGGGTTAACATGTGAGGCGATCAAAGGGTTAACTGTGTGCCGTTTTACAGTGTGTGCTGTGTTTGTGCTTCACTGTAAGCACACTGCTTTGCATGGTTGTGCTGCGCACAGTTATGCAAAGCAGTGTGCCGGAGCTGACAGGGAGAACTGTTTTGTTTACTAACAGTTATTCCCCCCATCTGAGATCCTCAGCAATCACCGGGCGCCGGTGAGTAAACACCGGCCAGAACCCAGTGATTGACCGTTGCGCCCGCAAATGACGGCGTAGGTAGGGCGCGTGTGCGCCTAACGCGCCCCCACCCAAAAATGCTAAATCATGTGTATACAGTCAGGTCCATAAATATTGGGACATCGACACAATTCTAACATTTTGGCTCTATACACCACCACAATGGATTTGAAATGAAACTAACAAGATGTGCTTTAACTGCAGACTGTCAGCTTTAGTTTGAGGGTATTTACATCCAAATCAGGTGAACGGTGTAGGAATTACAACAGTTTGCATATGTGCCTCCCACTTGTTAAGGGACCAAAAGTAATGGGACAATTGGCTTCTCAGCTGTTCCATGGCCAGGTGTGTGTTATTCCCTCATTATTCCAATTACAATGAGCAGATAAAAGGTCCAGAGTTCATTTCAAGTGTGCTATTGGCATTTGGAATCTGTTGCTGTCAAATCTCAAGATGAGATCCAAAGAGCTGTCACTATCAGTGAAGCAAGCCATCATTAGGCTGAAAAAACAAAACAAACCCATCAGAGAGATAGCAAAAACATTAGGTGTGGCCAAAACAATTGTTTGGAACATTCTTAAAAAGAAGGAACGCACCGGTGAGCTCAGCAACAAAAATTTTAGATTTGTGTCGATGTCCCAATATTTTAGGACCTGACTTTATATATACATGATTTTGCACACAGTTTCCACCACCCTGTAGCAGGATTTCTGCTTTGGGGCGGAGCTGAACCGGTTAATAATAGCATGCAGTGACAAGCTGCGATATCCAAAGCAAGAAAAATCTTTTCCTGTATTAAGAGTATGGACTGCATAGATAGAGATAGAGAGAGAGAGATACAGTGGGGCAAAAAAGTATTTAGTCAGCCACCAATTGTGCAAGTTCTCCCACTTAAAAAGATGAGAGAGGCCTGTAATTGGCATCATAGGTAGACCTCAACTATGAGAGACAAAATGAGAAAAAAAATCCAGACAATCACATTGGCTGATTTGGAAAGAATTTATTTGCAAATTATGGTGGAAAAGAAGTATTTGGTCACCTACAAACAAGCAAGATTTCTGGCTCTCACAGACTTGTACTTTATTCTTTAAGAGGCTCCTCTGTCCTGCACTCATTACCTGTATCAATGGCACCTGTTTGAACTTGTTGTCAGTATAAAAGACACCTGTCCACAACCTCAAACAGTCACAATCCACACTCCACTATTGTGAAGACCAAAGAGCTGTGGAAGGACACCAGAAACAAAATTGTAGACCTGCACCAGGCTGGGAAGACTGAATCTGCAATAGGCAAGCAGCTTGGTGTGAACAAATTAACTGTGGGAGCAATAATTAGAAAATGGAAGACATACAAGACCACTGATAATCTCCCTCGATCTGGGGCTCCACGCAAGATCTCACCCCGTGGGGTCAAAATGATCACAAGAACGGTGAGCAAAAATCCCAGGACCACACGGGGGGACCTAGTGAATGACCTTCAGAGAGCTGGGACCAATGTAACAAAGGCTACCATCAGTAACACACTACGCCGCCAGGGACTCAGATCCTGCAGTGCCAGACGTGTCCCGCTGCTTAAGCCAGTACATGTCCAGGCCCATCTGAAGTTTGCTAGAGAGCATTTTAATGATCCAGAAGAGGATTGGGAGAATGTCATATGGTCAGATGAAACCAAAATAGAACTGTCTGGTAGAAACACAACTCGTCGTGTTTGGAGGAGAGAGAATGCTGAGTTGCATCCAAAGAACACCATACCTACTGTGAAGCATGGGGGTGGCAACATCATGCTTTCGGGCTGTTTCTCCGCTAAGGGACCAGGGCGACTGATCCATGTACAGGACAGAATGAATGGGGCCATGTATCGTCAGATTTTGAGTGCAAACCTCCTTCCATCACCAAGGGCATTGAAGATGAAACGTGGCTGGGTCTTCCAACATGACAATGATCCCAAACATACCGCCCGGGCAACGAAGGGGTGGCTTCGTAAGAAGCATTTCAAGGTCCTGGAGTGGCCTAGCCAGTCTCCAGATCTCAACCCCATAGAAAACCTTTGGAGGGAGTTGAAAGTCCGTGTTGCCCAGCGACAGCCCCAAAACATCACTGCTCTAGAGGAGATCTGCATGGAGGAATGGGCCAACATACCAGAAACAGTGTGTGCCAACCTTGTGAAGACTTACAGGAACCGTTTGACCCCTGTCATTGCCAACAAAGGATATATAACAAAGTATTGAGATGAACTTTTGATATTGACCAAATACTTCTTTTCCACCATAATTTGCAAATAAATTCTTTCCAAATCAGCCAATGTGATTGTCTGGATTTTTTTTCTCATTTTGTCTCTCATAGTTGAGGTCTACCTATGATGCCAATTACAGGCCTCTCTGATCTTTTTAAGTGGGAGAACTTGCACAATTGGTGGCTGACTAAATACTTTTTTGCCCCACTATATCTATATATATATATATATATATATATATATATATATATATATATATATATGATAGAGAGAGATATAGAGAGATATAGATATACCGTATATACTCGAGTATAAGCTGGCCCGAATATAAGCCGAGGTACCTAATTTTACCACAAAAAACTGGGAAAAATTATTGACTCGAGTATAAGCCGAGGGGGGAGGAATAGTGCCCCATCGTTGGTGTCAGTAGAGGGGAGGAATAGTGCCCCATCGTTGGTGTCAGTGGGGGGAGGAATAGTGCCCCATCGTTGGTGTCAGTGGGGGGAGGAATAGTGCCCTATCGTTGGTGTCAGTGGGGGGAGGAATAGTGCCCCATCGTTGGTGACCCCTGCTCCAGCCTGGGCTTGCTCGCTCCCTCCCTCTCCCATGGTACACACTTACCGGTCAGATGTCTTCCTTCTCCGGCCGCTCTCCTCCTCTTCACTCGCTCGATCTTCGCGGTGCCGCTCGGCTCCTCTCCAAGCTCCACCTCCTCGCCGATGACAGGGACGGCATGTCATCTGCAGACGTTGACTCGAGTATAAGCCGAGGGGGCTGTTTTTCAGCACAAAAAATGTGCTGAAAAACTCGGCTTATACTCGAGTATATACGGTATATATATATATATATAGAGAGAGAGAGAGAGATTGGGGGAGAGAGAGAGAGAGAGGGAGATTGAGGGAGAGAGATAGATCTATCTATCTCATATTTCCCCTGTATAAACCATTAGTAAGAACCCATCTGGAATATGCAGTTGAGTATTGGGCACCAATTCACAAAAAGGACATTGGGGAACTGGAGAAAATACAGAGAAGGCCAACCAAACTGATAAGAGACATGGAGCAGCTCAGCTATGAGGAAAGATTAGAGGAACTGAATTTATTCTCTCTTGAGAAGAAGAGATTAAAGGGGGGGGGGGGGTGTATGATCAACATGTATTGATACATAAGTGATCCATAAAATGAACTTGCTGTAGGGTTCTTCACTTTAAGGTCATCACGGAGGAAAAAGGGGCACACTATTTCTGGAGGAATAGAGATTTAATCTCCAAATATGGAAAGGCTTCTTCACAGTAAGAGCTATGAAAATGAGGAATAGACTTCAGTTTCTGGCCAGCTCAGTAGATTGCTTTGAGAAAGGCCTGGATTCTTTCTTAAATGTACATAGTATAACTGGATACTAATATTTTATAGGTAAAGTTGATCTAGGGAATATCCAATTAACTTATGGGAGATCAGGAAGGATTTTTTCCTCCCCGGTGAAGCAAATTGGATCTTGCTTTATTGGGTTTTTTTTTTGCCTTCTTCTGGATCAACTGTGTGTATTGGTAGTCTATATGGAGGTTTTCTATTTGTGTGTGCTTTTTTTGATTCTTCCTGGATGGACTTGTGCCTTTTTTCAACCAGATTAACCACTTGCCTACCGGGCACTTATAACCTTCTTTACCAGGCCAATATTCAGCTTTCAGCGCTGTCTCACTTTGACAATTGCGCAGTCATGCAAGATTGTACCCATATGAAATTTTTATCATTTTTTTTTCTCACAAATGGAGCTTTATTTTGGTGGTATTTAATTGCAGCTGGGCACTTTACTTTTTGTGCTATAATCAAAAAAAATGCAACAATTTTGAAAAAGTTTCTTTTGTTTCTATTATAAAATTTTTCAAACAGGTAATTGTTTCTCCTTCACTGATGTGCGTTGATGAGGCAGCACTGATGGGCACTAATAGGCGATACTGATGGGCAGCACTAATGAGGTGTCACGGATAGGCAGCACTGATAGGTGGCACTGATAGACAGACAGCACTGATAGGTGACATTGACTGGCTTCACTGCTGGGCACTGACTGGTGGCACTGCTGGGCACTGACTGGCACAACCGCTGGGCACTGACTGGCAGCACTGCTGGGCTGCAGTGATGGGCACAGGTGGGTGGCACTGCTGGGCACAGGTGGGTGGCACAGGAGGGTGCACTACTGGGCACAGGTGGGCGGAACTGGTGGGTGGCACTGCTGGGCACCAATCATCAGGGCACTGATCATCAGTGCCCTGATGATCGGTGCCGATCCCTGCTCTGATAACTGCCGGTTCTCAGCAGTACTTTCTTCACGCTCTGACAGTGTGAGGAAAGTGCAGCCGAGAACCGGCAATTGCATTTCCTGGTGATCAGCGTGTCATTGGACACGGCTGATCACGTGGTAAAAGGCCGCTGTGATTGGCCTTTTACCACACCACGTGATCAGCTGTGTCCGTAGGACACACCTATCACGGAGATCGCTGGGTTTGTGCCCCCGGGGGCGCGCAGGAGAGTGCGTCCTGGAAGGACGTCATATGGCGCCCTCCCAGAACTGGCCAGCCGCAGTGCAGCCGTCATTCTGCTGTCTGCGGTTGGCAAGTAGTTAACTTTGTAAGTATGGTGTATCCACCAGTATTATGCCATAATGTGGTCAATGTGATTTCATTGAATGGTCTCCTCTTCTAAACCCAACAGAGAAACTAGTGTTTTTCTTTTGTTCTTTATATTTCCTGGTATGTTCCTGTTTACCATTAGTTTTGGTCATGCTGACACAGACTCTTACAGAGTTGATCAGAGGCCCTAGGCCAGGGGTGGGCAAACTTTTTGACTTGAGGGCTGCAATGGGTTCATATATTGGACCCGGGGGCCGGACCAAGAGTAGATGAATGATGTGTATGTGTCATCCATAGTAAGTATAGTAATATTCCCCCATAGTAAGCATAGTAATTCATCCCCCATATAGTAATTCATCCCCCATAGTAATTCATCCCCCATATAGTAATTCATCCCCCATATTATTTCATCCTCCATAGTACTATTCCCCCCCAAGTAGTAAGCCAAGTCCCCCCTGTGTCAATTCACTTACCTTTGCTCCGCGCGTTCCTCTCGCCGTGTTCCCGCGCCGTTCCGGTCTTCAGGGCGGACTGTGAGAGGAGCCTAGCTCCCCTCACGCTCGTCACGCTGCCCCGCCTACACACATCCTGACAGCCAATGTATCACGCTCCGCGGGCCGGATTAAAAGGTCCGCCGGGCCGTAGTTTGCCCATTGCTGCCCTAGGCCCTAATCTCATCAGATGCATATAAGATGGAAGGGTTGCATCACATGTGTACATGCGTGATGTAAAATGGACTTTAGCCAAGTGGTTTTATATATCAAGCTCGTCAGTCACTTCAACTGGAGAGTTGCCCTATGGCTTGGGATTCCGGGGATGCCTTTACTGTGCTTCCCCTCCAGGGATGACCTTCTCCTTGAAGCTTCGTTGAATAATGTATGAACAACCATATAGCTACTCGCTGGAATGCTTAAGTACCGAGCACAGTAAGGTGACTTTCCCTTCCTCCCCCTTGTCCCCATTAGAATGGATTGCATTTCCTATGGACAATCATGATCTTCTTGGGCAAACTAAGCTTGCTGAATCAGCAAACACGCACACCTTTGTTTTCATAAAGGTTTTCCTCCACCATTAACGTCGATGGTGGGGAACAGTTGCTTGGTGAAGTGTAACTGAAGGGGAAATTCCGCTTATTTAAATCCTCCCCAATTCCACTGCCACATTTTGTGTTTTTTGGGGTTGTGAGCGGGTACCTGATTTTGACAGGTACTCGCTCCCACTTTCGGGTCAGATCGCCACAGCAATCTGAAGTGGAAGTTTGGCCTCCTCCTCCTGCCCCACGCAGCCTTTTGGACACACACAGGTCTGTTCACAAAGCTCAGTGCAGCTTGCACATGCGCAGAAGGAAACCAGCTGTGAAGCCAGAAAACTTCAATGCCAGTTTCCCTCACCTAAGATGCTGGAACCTGCAACTGAAGCCGATTGAAGAATAGGCTTGCTTGAGGACATCTCTGGATCCCTGGACAGGTAAGTGTATTCATATTAAAAGCCAGCAGCTACAGTATTTGTAGCTGCTGGCTTTTTTTTTTTTTTTTAATTCTTTATCAGTTTTTATGTCATACTTGGATTATCCCACAAACAAAAAGCAGCATGGGCAAGGAGCATGATACACATACAGAAATAAAAATCAGCGGTAGAATAACTGCAGATACACCAGCAGATATAAATGCTTTATTGTAAAAATTACCCAAGAAACAAAGGGTCCAAGGCCATCACACTTCATAGGCATTACAGTCATTTTCCAAAAAACTTGTGAAAAAAAAAAAAAAATTCCATGGGCTCAACATGCCTCTCAGCAGATAGCTTAGGGTGTCTACTTTCCGAAAAGGGGTCATTTGGGGGTGTTTGTACTGCCCTGGTATTTTAGCATCTCAAGAAATGTGACAGTCAGAAAGTAAAAGCTGTGTAAATTCCAGTGTCTATACCATAGTTTGTAGACGCTATAACTTTTACACAAACCAATTAATAGGTAGTTATTGGAATATTTTTTACTTAAGACATCTAGGAAAATGCATTTTGGCCTAAGTTTATGAAAAACTGAGTTTATTGGATATTTTTTATGACCGAAATGAGAAAATATAGTTTGTTTTGTAAATTTTCCGTCTTTTTTCGTTTATAGCGCAAAAAAAAAATCCCAGAGGTGATAAAATACCACCGAAAGAAAGCTCTATTTGTGTGAAAATGAACATAAATTTAATTTATGTACTATATTGTTAAACTAACACAGTGCCTTTTAGCAGAAAATGGCGTAAATTTGAATATCTATTCCTCCATTTGTAGACACTATAACTTTCACACAAACCAATTAATATGCAGTTATTGGGATTTTTTTTTTAACCAAAGACGTAACAAAATACATTTTGGCCTAAATTTATGATGAAATTTGAGTTGATGGGATTTTTTTAATAACAAAAATTAGAAAATATTGTTTTTTTTCCCCCCAAAATTTTCGGTCTCTTTTTGTTTTATAGCGCAAAAAAACTAAACAAAATGAGGTGATCAAATACCACCAAAAGACAGCTCTATTTGTGTGAAAAAAAGAACATAAATTTCATTTATGTACAGTATTGCATGACCGCAGAATTGTCAGTTAAACTAGCACAGCGCTGTATACCAAAAAAAAGGTGTAACTTGTGGTATCTATACCATAGTTTCTAGACGCTATAACATTCAAACAAAGCAATTAATATACACTTATTGGGATTTTTTTTTTTTACCAAAGATATGTAACAGAATAGATTTTGGCTAAACTTTATGCCTAACTTTGAGTTTACGATGTATTTTTTATAGCCGAAAGTAAAAAATAGTTTTTTGGGTTTTTTTAAACGTTGTGGCCTTTTTTGTTTCTAGCGCAAATACCACCAAAAGAAAGCTGTATTTGTTTGAAAAAAAGTACCTAAATTTTGTGTGGGTACAGCGTTGCATGTCTGTGCATTTACCATATGAAATAGCGCAGTGCCAAATTGCAAACAAAAGGCCTGGTCAGGAAGGGGTGTAAATCCTCCTGTAGGGCAAGTGGTTAACTAGTTAAAATATTTGCACATAACATTAGGCGTCTGATCACTGTAAATGTTAATTTTATACTTAAATGATGTCTTTCCTCTGTTTTCTTAGAAGTTCTCCAGACTGTGGATTATGTTTCTCCCACAGAGAGAGTTGTCTTTCAGACTTGTGAAAGAGAGAAAGGTTGCGTTGTTTTTCAAATGGTAAGTACCTTTTTTTTTATAACTAGGTATTCGTGTAGTTTTATTTCTTGTACGATTTTGTTTTCTTTACCTGGTAAAGATGGACTCACATGTTGCATCTATAGAATGTTGTATCAGTGACTGAAAAATTCCAGAAAAATGTCCGTGTTGAGGCAGCTTCCTGTTCTGTCTTACAGTGCATCCAATGCCGTGCCATCCAATGTGGGAGTGCTAATCTTTGTTTCTATGACTGTTCTACCTGTTTCTGTGGCAAATGTAATTACTGTGTAGATCTCATCTTAACAAACACTAGACTGAGAGATGCAGGGACTTTGGGATATGCAGTTTCTTCACCGGAAATTGTAGTTCTCACACTACAGACTCTACTATAGGCTGTGTGTGTAGGGCAACAATTGACCCCATGTAACTACATGATCAATACACAACTTATGCTAATGAAAAACAAAGCATGCAGGTACGAATGTTTACATTTTCTTTAACCACTTGGTGTGATCAGTCTGCCCTGGCAGACTGATCACTCTCAAACGACGCAGTCGTGCGCTGGAGCGACTATGGCGCAAAACCAGATCCCAACTAGCGTTCACCCAATATAAATCTGCCTTTCACACCTACACTTCCTCCCTCCATGCTGCCAAGCAAGCCTACTTTCTGACCCTATTCAATACCCTCTCCTCCAGTCCTCGCCGGCTCTTCTCTACTTTTAACTCTCTACTCTCTCCGCCCCCACCTCCACCCAGTATCTCACTTACTGCCCACGAGATTGCCAATCACTTCAAAAACAAGATCGATGCAATTTGTAGGGACATCACCGCTGCTCAGACTTCCACCCCACCTAGCACCCCTCACACGGAAACCCCCTCAACACCTCTCTCCCTCGACCTCACCACTGTCCAGGCCTCCACCCACCTAACATCCCTCACACTGAAGCCCCCTCAACACTCCACTCCTTCGACCTTGCTACCACTGTGGAGGTCACTAAGGTCTTCTCTGAAGCCCGCCTCACCACCTGCCCCCTCGACCCTGTCCCCTCACAACTCCTACAATCTCCCTCCTCCTCCATCCTACGCTCCCTCACCCACATCTTTAATCTCTCCCTCTCTTCTGGCACATTCCCCTCCCCTCTGAAGCACGCACACATCACTCCCATACTTAAAAAGCCCTCCCTGGACCCCACCGACCTGAACAACCTTAGACCCATCTCTCTGCTGCCATTTACATCCAAACTCCTTGAGTGCTTAGTCTACAATCGCCTAAGCTCCCACCTCAACCACAACAACCTCCTCGATCTCCTGCAGTCCGGCTTCCGTCCCCTACACTCCACCGAAACTGCCTTACTTAAACTCACCAACGACCTGCTAATGGCCACTATTCAGTGCTCCTACTCCTCGACCTCTCCGCGGCTTTCAACACAGTCGACCACCCCCTGCTCCTCAAAAAAACTATACTCTTTTGGCCTCAGAGACTCCGCTCTCTCCTGCCTCTCTTCCTATCTATCACAACGTTCCTTCAGTGTTACCTATAACGCTACCACCTCCCCCTCACTCCCCCTCTCTGTTGGAGTCCCTCAAGGCTCTGTCCTCGGGCCCCTTCTCTTCTCCATCTACACCTCCTCCCTTGGCCAACTGATACACTCTCACGGGTTCAACTACCATCTCTATGCCGATGACATTCAAATCTATCTCTCTACCCCTCGCCTCACCCCTTCAGTCTCTGCCCAAATCACTATCCTACTGAACGACATATCGGATTGGATGTCACTCCACTTCCTCAAACTGAACCTTTCCAAAACCGAGCTCCTAGTTTTCCCCCCAGCCCGCGCCCCCCCCCCCCTCCCCTCCCGACTTCTCCATCACGACCAACAATGCCACCATCAGTCCCACCCCACAAGCCAGAGTACTTGGTGTCATCCTAGACTCCAATTTGTCCTTCCAGGTCCAATCGTTGACAAACTCCTGTAGACTCCACCTCCGCAACATCTCCAAAATACATCTGTTCCTAACCCCGGAAACTGCTAAGCAACTCATTCACTCCCTTATCATATCACGACTTGACTACTGCAACTGAAGTACGGGTGCTGCAGAATTTGTGGGTTGCCAATCGGAATTTGCAAGCACATCCGGAAGGGTACTAGGGGCTATACGGGCCTGTGTGCAAATTCTTGTTGGTTGCGGGACAATACTTGTGCTCGCCACCGCACCAGCTTGTGGGACTCACCACGTCACCAAGTGATACTGTAGTGCTGGTATTATTATTATACAGGATTTACAATATAACGGGAGACAATACAGCAAAAATACAGATCAGTGTAAGAGGGTTAGGAGGGTCCTGCTCCTTGGAGCTTACTATCTAAGAGGTTTGTGAAAGACCAGGGTGTACTAGGTGGCTTGTTCCCCCCCAGTTCATCAAAAGGTAGCGCGGCACTAGTACTGGCATTCTGCTGCATATGAGAGCCATATAAATTTACCGATCAGGCCTGATTCTGCGAACACTGCGGTTTTGTGTGCAATGTATCAAGTGACAGTGACCTACTGACACTGCACTTGCTGGGGGAGAAGGTAAGCATAGGGGCTAAACGCAAGTGCTGGCAGGTGCCGGGGCTGATTCCGCTAACGCTGCGTTGCTAACGCTGCGCTGCTATACTAATGTGAACGCTGGTATAGTGCTGATCTGATCAAAGATATTGATCCATTCAGACACTATACTAGCAATGGAGGTTTATTGTGTATGAGCGTCTTCCTGGCAATCAAGGGGTTAAATGTGATTACTGGTGTACTGACTGGCAATGTGACGCTATCTGGGAGAGGCATGAAAACCAGGGGAGCGCGAATCAAGTATAATATATGTGATTTTGCTCACCCGTGCTGTCCTGTAGCAGTATTTCTGCTATAGGGCGGTTAGGAAGTGGTTACATAAGCGGTTTGTGTTATGGCACTGCGTTACTTTGACAATTGGTCAGACAATGCTACCCCTAAATTAAATTTTCGTCCTTTTTTTCCCCACTAATTGAGCTTTCTTTTACAGGTATTTGATGGCCTGTGCGTTTATTTTTTGCGCTTTAAAAAAAAAAAAAAAACCCGACAATTTTGAGAAAAAAAAAACAATATTTTGAACTTTTTCCTATAAAACATGTTCAGTAAAAAAATTTAAAAAATCAAATTTCTTCATAAATTTTAGGCCAAAATGACATGTCTTTGCTTAAAAAAAATCCCAATATGTGTAAATTGGTTTACGTGGAAGTTATAGCGTTTACAAATGGTGGTATAGATTCTGGAATTTATTTATTTTTTATACTAATAATGGCGGCGATCAGCGACTTATGGCGGGACTGCGGTGGACATTCTGACACTGTGGAGGAAATGACTTTGGGTCGCTGACATCCCCAGTGATACCAATACAGTGATCAGTGCAAAAAAAACACTGACTCTGTACTAATGGCACTGGGGAGGCAATTAAAGGGTTAACTCTGTGAGGGGAGTCTTTTACTAGGGGGTGAGGGGGTGTTCTTCACAGTAACACTCTGATCTGGAAAGCTGAGATCTGCTATCCGGATCAGTGTTCTCAAACTGACAGGGAGGAGAGCTGCAGTGTAAACACTGCAGCTCTCCTCCCTGTCAGTGATTGCAGGTAATCACCGGCAGGGACCCGGTGATTGCCACCCGCAGCCACCTACCTGAATTGCAAAATCACGTGTATATATACGTGATTTTACGCAGCAGTGCCACCCTGCTGCAGTATATGTACTGTGGCTGGTCGGCAACCTGTTAAGCTAATAAACTGGTTAAATCCTAATGGGTTGTCATTTTTTTTCCACACAAAAAATTACGTTTTAAGCACTTGCCGCCCGCCTGCCTGCAATGCACTGCAGACGGGTGGCAGCTATAGTCAAAGCGACGTACGGATATGCCGCTCTGGCTGTACGAACACTGGGGTGCAGTGTGCCCGAGTGGGCATGCAGCGCTTCCCACCCTCGACCACTATATCCACCGGACAGAGAGCGAAATTAAGATCCTGGTGAACGGGACCTGCTGATCATGTGATCGCTATGTGATCACATGATCACAATGATAGCAAAGCTGTTAGGAATCAATCTGATTCATAACAGATCTGCTTCTCTTCCTGGTGAGCTGTGATTGGCCCACAGCTCTCACATGATACATAGGGCCTTTTACAGCACCCTTTACCATGTGACTATCTTCATCCAATCACAGATCACTATTTTAAACTGTCATGAACTTAACTCATTCATGACACTTCAAAGCAAACTTTGTATTGCAGGAGCAATGATCTTTATTGCTCCTGCAAAGTAGTGTAAAAAAAAAAAATTCCTTGATCACCCTCCCAGAGTAGTACAATGTTACTATGGTTATAAATAAAACGACCATGCAGCGCTAATGCATAAAGTGATGTATACACAAAACCCTTTGGTGCAGGTGATAAAGTAAAACACCACTTAATCATAGAAAGGATCTTTACGAATTAATCCAAAAAAGTCCAAAAATACTAATGATGGTGAAAATCTTATAACAAGAGTGTTCTTGCAGTGCACAACACATAAACGTTTTTCGGACAAAAGGTGACACAATATGTGACTTCTGTGACCATATTCCTCCCGCAGAAAATGAGTGTAGATTGCACTAACCAGAGAGCGCAATTTATATGCGCCTTTGAGTGTTAACCAACTCCTGGTCATCCGGCTACTGCAAACTGGAACTGGATCACAGAGTGGTCATCAGGCCTGCAACAGCTGGGCAAACATCACAACCTCAGGGACACCAGATATCAGAAGGCGTGTAGTCGTCTCACCACCGGGGGGAGTCTAACCAATCCTGATGTGGCCACCAGATCATCCAAATAAGCCTTGAAGGAGGGGGGGGGGCTCGGAAGTAACGAGCCAAGACAATAGGAGATTCTGATAGTGTAGTACTTTATTATCCACATTGGAGCAATAAGCAAAATATTTAAAAAGTCTTACTCACATGTGTAGTGAGCAGCTGGTAACAGGGGATTTCCAAAATGGCCGCCGGCCGTCCACAGGGGCCATGCAGAGTGACGTCACAGGGTATGCAGCACTTCCCTAACGCGTTTCGTGCGATGGCACGTTATCAAAGGGAATGTGCCTCCTGTAATACCTTTCCTTAAATAGCGTGTGCCGCACATGCGCAGTCCCAGCGTATCACGTCATCGCGGACGATTCGCGCATGCGCGATGCGTGCGGACGGCGGCCATTTTACTGAAGCACATTGCTAATGATAGGCGAACACACAGTAGGCAGGAACATATCAGGACATGTAAGCTGACTCATGGGCAAAATCCATCACCCAGGGGGTGAAATGATAATCTATTAAAATACTAAAAGATAACCTTACTAGGTTAAAGGGACTCAAGATGGATATATCCTCCCCCAGGAGGTGTGAAGGGGAAGATATAATATTACGCTCATTTCGAGCGATCCGCGCATGCGCAGTAAGTGCCGACGCCGGCCATTAACCTGGAGCTTAATACAGCTTGCCAGTGGCAATGAAATAATTTATACATTGCATGTCCAGGATCTAGAGCCATCTCATCCACCCAAAAGAAAGGGGGGAGGTGTTTTATAGGCTCTATAAACTCAATTTCACTGGTGGATTACTGAGTAATTGAAAATAAGATGAATAAAAAGATGAATAAAAACAGCCCAGGGTTTGGGGACAGAAATATGAGAACACACCCTATGGGGGGTAAAGGACCTCAACAAAAGGGAGGACAACATAGACCTAACATACGATATAGATCTAGGTCACCTTCTAGACATAACACAAGGAGGTATTCGAGGGATTATGATGAGTACCCTGAACGCCATTATTACCCACGAGATTACAACCAATATGATCAATCATATTACCGTACCCCCGTAAGAAATACGCAACATAACACTAACCGCTTCCAACAACAAGGCCAGAATCATAACAAATCTTATCACCAACAACAGAGACCCTCCAATCACACACATAACCATAATGATGGACATTGGAACAATGATTACTATCAGGGGAACCCGAACCAGTACCCACAACAGCAATATGGACATTTTTTAGGAAAAGGTCCAATAAGGAAAAGAAGCATAAGACCAGAGGAAGACGAGGAGGCAAACGGTGCAATAGACAAAAGAAGAAAAATGTGAGTGAGGAAGGCATTTTTAACTTAAGCAAACACCCACTTACCAGGGAAGAAACTAACCTTTTGAGTAAGGGACTTAAGTATGCCCCACCAGCTAAACTTAATAAGTTTAACACATTCATCGACATTCACAAATTCACCAGAAGATTGACCCTGAAAAGACATTTTTTAAGTAATCCCCCTACCCGTGAAGTTAGAAATGGGAATCAGAAAGCAATTAGGAATTCTCATCTCAGAAATGCTTCTCTGTTCAACCCCCCTGCTCATTCATACATCACCATTTTTAGAACTATGGTGCTTAAATATCTTGATAATATAAGAATAAGGAATCCGAATAATTATAACCCAAAACAACTTGATTTAACCATTAATAGGTTGCTAAAAGAGAAAGACCTAATAGTCCGCCCTGCTGACAAAGGGGGCGGAGTAGTGGTGATGGATAAGGAGGATTATCTGACACAGGTTTACAACATCTTAAATGATAAAGATACCTATTCAGAATTAAGGGGTAATCCACTTATCCCATATAAAAAAGCCTTAAAAAACATAATCGAACAGGGCTTCAATGCAGGAGTCATTAATCAAAAAGAGAAAGACTATCTCTGCCCAGTGGCTCCTAGGCTACCTATCCTATACTGCCTGCCTAAAATACATAAGAATCCCACCAATCCACCAGGGAGACCAATAGTAAGCGGTATAGGTTCCCTTTGCTCGCGCATTGGTGAATATATCGACTATTACCTACAGCCGCTAGTTACTAAAACACCGGCCTTTCTCAAAGACACCAAACAAGTCTTAGTTGATATCAAACATATAGATATACACCAACCAACATACTTGGTCACAGCTGACGTAGCAGCACTTTATAGTAACATTAGACATAGTGATGGCATGTGTGCTGCAGAATTTTATCTTAATGCAACAGAGAATATCCCTAAACCACAGAAAATATTTATTTTGGAATTACTTAACTTTGCCATGACCCACAACTACTTTTGGTTTGGCAGCAAATATTATCTACAAGCTATGGGCGTGGCTATGGGGGCAAAATTTGCCTCCAGCCTAGCCAATTTGTTTATGTCAAAATGGGAAGAAGAGTTAATTTATTCCATGGAATGGCCTCATCTCATTTTTTATCGTCGCTACATCGACGATATTTTGTTACTGTGGAGTGGAGATGAATTCTCTCTACAGAATTTTTTTACAACACTAAATTTTAATGATCTCAATATCAAGTTAACTTTCCAATACGATTACAGGGAGATTAATTTTTTAGACCTGACCCTTTTTAACGATGGACATAAGATTTTAACCAAAAGTTTTTTCAAGACCACAGACAGGAATAGCTTCATTCCAAAGGATAGCTGTCACCACCCTAGATGGTTGAACACCATTCCGAGGGGACAATTTCTACGTATTCGTAGAAATTGTGACAACATTGAGGACTATAACACCCAATCTCAGATCCTGAAAATGAGGTTTATAGAAAAAGGCTATGACACAACACACCTAGAGGAAGACATCAAAGAGGTGGGTAATTTAAATAGAGAGGATCTCCTTACAACTAAGGATAAAAATCTAACCAAGAAAGATGTTTTTTGTCCATTCATCACCGGTTTTTCGGTCCAATTCAAACAAGTAGCCAAAACTATCAGGAGAAATTGGTCGATCTTGAAGAATGATCCTGTTTTGGGGAAAGCTCTGCCGGATATTCCGGAAATTGTATATCGTAAAGCACTCCCGTTGAGAAACTTAATGGCCCCTAATGCGGTTGACCCCCCGAGAGAGTTATCATTTTTCTTCAACCGAAAAGGTTTTTACCCGTGTAATAGATGTATGATCTGCACTAACAACGGTATACACAAGAAACCTGTAACAACATTCCGGTCTAACCAGACGGGAAAATCTTATGATATACAGTCAGTCATCACGTGCAATAGCACACACTTGCTTGGTGTACTTGCTGGAATGTTCATGCGGAAAACAATACATAGGAAGAACGACCAGGAGACTAAGGGACAGATTAAGAGAGCACCTGTCTAATATTAAGAAGGGGTTTAAGGAACACTCCTTGTCCCTACACTTGCGTAGAAAACATGGTAGAAATTCACATTGCCTGAGATTCACTGGCATAGATATGATTAAAAAAAACTGGAGGGGGATGTACAAGAAACGAGAAGTATCCAAGTTGGAGACAAAGTGGATTTTTCTGTTGAGAACATCCGCCCCAGAAGGCCTCAACATAGACCTTGACGTCAACTGCTTTATCAACACGAGTTGACTGATCTTTTATACACATTATATGCACTGATCTTCCCTCTTATGACCTACAGATACTGTTATATGGTTAGGGAGGGCAGATTCACTGTAATCGTATACAGTTGTTTGACCTATTGGATCTTTTAATTAATATTTGGGATTGAGCCATTTTTTCTAGTCTCTTTCCCATTTGACCCTATCCGGAGGATACTTAATACCTGTCTAGAATTTTTAGATTCGGACTTATATACTGTTTTTATATAGCTTGAAATTGTGATATCAAACCACACCGGGTTTGTATTATGATGGAATATAGCTTGAGGGTAGGTTCTTAATATATGTCATATTTATCTTAGTTCCTGGCTACGGTATTTCACTCCGATTACCGGGACGCCATAAGTTCACGCACCATGCTCGTTACTGAGTACATAAACACACACGTCGCACTCAGTTAACAGAAGTCGGTGCGTTTTTAATTGAATGTTCCTGTTTATTTTATCTCTCAATTCTATGTCTATAATATATATACCTTTTTAGTTTTGGGTGATTGATCCTGTAACAATTTATGTACAATGTACCCCCTCACCAATTAAGATGTGTGGTTGCAATAGAATTTAGACTGTATAAAGATTTTTGCGACAACCAATTTTTACTAGCACATGTAAGCTGTGTTTGTATTTTTATTCATCTTTTTATTCATCTTATTTTCAATTACTCAGTAATCCACCAGTGAAATTGAGTTTATAGAGCCTATAAAACACCTCCCCCCTTTCTTTTGGGTGGATGAGATGGCTCTAGATCCTGGACATGCAATGTATAAATTATTTCATTGCCACTGGCAAGCTGTATTAAGCTCCAGGTTAATGGCCGGCGTCGGCACTTACTGCGCATGCGCGGATCGCTCGAAATGAGCGTAATATTATATCTTCCCCTTCACACCTCCTGGGGGAGGATATATCCATCTTGAGTCCCTTTAACCTAGTAAGGTTATCTTTTAGTATTTTAATAGATTATCATTTCACCCCCTGGGTGATGGATTTTGCCCATGAGTCAGCTTACATGTCCTGATATGTTCCTGCCTACTGTGTGTTCGCCTATCATTAGCAATGTGCTTCAGTAAAATGGCCGCCGTCCGTACGCATCGCGCATGCGCGAATCGTCCGCGATGACGTGATACGGCGGGACTGCGCATGTGCGGCACACGCTATTTAAGGAAAGGTATTACAGGAGGCACATTCCCTTTGATAACGTGCCATCGCACGAAACGCGTTAGGGAAGTGCTGCATACCCTGTGACGTCACTCTGCATGGCCCCTGTGGACGGCCGGCGGCCATTTTGGAAATCCCCTGTTACCAGCTGCTCACTACACATGTGAGTAAGACTTTTTAAATATTTTGCTTATTGCTCCAATGTGGATAATAAAGTACTACACTATCAGAATCTCCTATTGTCTTGGCTCGTTACTTCCGAGCCCCCCCCCCTCCTTCAAGGCTTATTTGGATGATCTGGTGGCCACATCAGGATTGGTTAGACTCCCCCCGGTGGTGAGACGACTACACGCCTTCTGATATCTGGTGTCCCTGAGGTTGTGATGTTTGCCCAGCTGTTGCAGGCCTGATGACCACTCTGTGATCCAGTTCCAGTTTGCAGTAGCCGGATGACCAGGAGTTGGTTAACACTCAAAGGCGCATATAAATTGCGCTCTCTGGTTAGTGCAATCTACACTCATTTTCTGCGGGAGGAATATGGTCACAGAAGTCACATATTGTGTCACCTTTTGTCCGAAAAACGTTTATGTGTTGTGCACTGCAAGAACACTCTTGTTATAAGATTTTCACCATCATTAGTATTTTTGGACTTTTTTGGATTAATTCGTAAAGATCCTTTCTATGATTAAGTGGTGTTTTACTTTATCACCTGCACCAAAGGGTTTTGTGTATACATCACTTTATGCATTAGCGCTGCATAGTCGTTTTATTTATTACTTTTGAGGCTCCTGGTATTTGCCTTTCATGCTAGCAGCTCTCTGATTGATTATCCAGCGCTCGTATTGTTTCTATTTTTATAATGTTACTATGGTAACATTGCACTACTCTGATGAAAGTATTTTTGAAAAATTAAAAAATAAAATAAAAATACCGTATTGAAAAGTTTTTTTTTTTTTACCACTTCAAGTCCGGACACTTTTTCCCCCTTCCTGTCCAGGCCAATTTTCAGCTTTCAGTGCTATCACACTTTGAATGACAATTGTGCGGTCATGCAACACTGTACCTATATTAATTTTGCAGCATTTTTTCGAGACTGATAAAACTTTATTTTGGTGCTATTTATTCACCACTGGGATTTTTATTTGCTATAAAAATGAAAAATTCCAAACATTTTGGAAAAAAAAGTTTTTTTTTTTATAACATTTTGCAAATAAATCTTCATAAATCTTGGCCAAAATGTATTCAGCTATCTTTTTAGTAAAAAAGAAAAATAACCCAAATTAGTTTATAACCAAAAACTATAATTTTTCAAAACTTATTTTTACACTTTTATTTTTCTTATTTTTTGTTTTTTTAACATACTGTTACCCTAGCAGTACAGTGTCACCATAGTGACACTGTACTACTTGTGGGGGGTGATGAGTTTTTTTTACACTGATTGCTTGTACACCCATAAATGCTGTAAAAGCAATCATTTCTCTTTCTCTCTGGCTGCATTCTTGCAGCTATTGAGAAATACTTTATGAATAAGGGAAGTGACGTCAGACGCACAACGGAACCGGAAGTGGTAGAGCGGCCATTTTGGATCCTGGAATTCTCTATCTAAGACACAGGAGAGGATCTGCTGAGGATTTCCATTTGTCTGGCTGCATTTATCCCTTGTTTGGTGGCAATTTTAAAGATGGAGATACATGTAAGCACATGAATAAAGTATTATCTGTCAATGTTATAGGGAATTACGCTATTGTTGATTTTTATATATGGTGGGCATCATTTGGAGACTGGTGTGGAGAGAGGAGTATATCACTGTGGCTGTGAAGATCCCTCTGGTGGAGCTTATTATATGTCAGTACCTTGCCTGGAGGATTACAAGCTTGTGTTTATATTCTTTTGGTAAGGGTATTTAACCACTTGAGCTCCAGAGGATTTACCCCCCTTAATGACCAGGCCTTTTTTTGCTGTTTGGCGCTGCACTAATTCAAATGATAATTGCGCAGTCATGCATCGCTGTACCCAAACAAAATTTACGTCCTTTTTTTCACACAAATAGAGCTTTCTTTTGGTGGTATTTGATCACCTGTGCACTTTTTATTTTCTGCGCTATAAACAAAAAAACACGATAATTTTTTAAAAAAACAATATTTTCTACTTTCAGCTATAAAAAATATATCGTAAACTCAAAGTTAGTCATAAATTTAAGCCAAAATGTATTCTGCTACTTTTTTTTGGTAAAAAAAATCCCAATAAGTGTATATTGATTGCTTTGTGTGAAAGTTATAGCGTCTACAAACTATGGTATAGATAATTTGAAATTTACACAGCTTTTACTTTCTGACCGCCCATCACATCTCTTGAGGTGCTAAAATACCAGGATAGAACAAACACCCCCAAATGACCCCTTTTCGGAAAGCAGACACCCTAAGCTATCTGCTGAGAGACATATTGTGTACATGGAAGATTTATTTTTTTTCCAGAAGTTTCTGGAAAATGACAAAAACTTTTTTTTTTGGTTTTTTTTTTTACACAAAATTGTCATTTAAATGATTTATTTCTTGCACAAGCCATGGGTATATATGGAATTATACACCAAAATACATTCTGCTACTTCTACCGAGTATGAGGATACCACACGTGTGACACTTTTTGGAAGCCTAGCCACATACAGGAGCCTGAAATCCAATAAGCACTTTGAAAGCCTGAAGGTGCGTAACTTCTTCATTTCACTTCCCCACTACCTATCACAGTTTCGGAGGCCCTGTAATGCCAGGATAGCACCAAACCCCCCCAAATGACCCCTTTTTGGAAAGTAGACACTCCAAGGAATTTAAAAAGAGGCATGGTAAGTATTTTGCAGATCTCATTTTTTCTCACAAGGTTTTGAAATATAAAAAAGAAAAGAAAAAATATATTTTTATTTTCTTTCTTCATTTTCCAAAAACTTGTGGTAAAAAAATAAATTCTTCTATTGATTCAACATGCCTCTCAGCAAATAGTTTGGGGTGTCTACTTTCCAAAAAGGGGTCATTTTGAGGGGTGGGGGCATTTTATGCCCAGCATTAGAAGTTTATGCCACACATCACTCACTCTTCTAACCACCTGAAGACCAAGCCTTTTCTGACACTTTTTGTTCACATTAAAAAAATCAGTATTTTTGCTAGGAAATTAAAGTGAACCCCCAAACATTCAATATTTTTATAGAGCAGACACCCTAGTAAATAAAATGGTGGGTGGTGCAATTTTTTATCTCACATATTACTTACACAGCGATTTTTCAAATGCAATTTCTTTGAATAATATACACTTTTTTTAATTTTAATACACAAAAACACAATATATTGGCCAATTATTTGGTATGATATAAAAGATGATGCTATGCTGAGTAAATATATACCAAACATGACCTGCTTTAAAATTACGCATGCCCTGTGCAATGGCGACAAACTGCATACATTTTTAATATCTATCGGCAACCATTTAAAGCCTTTACAAGCTAACATTTTAGATTTACATAGGAGGTCTAGAGCTATAATTACTGCCCTTGATCTGACGTTCATGGTGATACCTCACATGCATGGTGCAATCGCTGTTTCCATACTGGCACAGGGTCAACGCTCACGACCGCAGGTGTGCGCGTGCGCGGATGGGCGAGGGTCCTTTTTTTTTTTTTTTTTCTTTTTCTTTTTTTTCCCAATTTAATTATTTTTACACTGTCCCTTTAATTTTTTTTTTAAATCACTTTTAATGCTATCTCAGGGAGGGGGAGGGGGGGCATTTTCTCCCGCTGCTTGTAAAGGCAATTCTGCAGCTAATTAACCACTAGGAATATTTTTACATGAAAGCCCATTGCCGGCTGAAAAAAATGATACCAGGATGATGCCTGCAGCTTCAGGCATCACACTGGTATAACCATTCAAAGTCCAGTGATGTACCAGTATGTTCTCTTTTTTTTCATTCAGCCCACAGGCTGCATAAAGAAAAAAAGAAGAAATCTCTGCCAGAAAAAGTGTGTGGTATGCCCACCATTAGAAACCTCCCTCAATCCACCCACTTCTAATGGTGGGCACACATGAAATGTGCCAACAAATATAAAATATATATGCCGAAGCATAGGGCCATCCACCCACTGGCCACCCCAGGCCCCCATGCTTTTGCATATATTCTCTTTTTTATAACTGCGGATGAAAAATCTCATCCAACAGCGCTGCCCACGCTGACTTATGTCTATTCTGAGAGCAAGTTCCTGTTGCTGTCAGAATAAACAGGTCAGCGCTGCAGCTGAAAGCATTCCTGCAAACAGAAATGGTTAACAATAAAACAATAACAATAAAACAGTAAAAGTCGAACAATCACAAAAATGACAACAAAAAAAAATATAACTATTTTTGGTTTTTACATTTTTTTATTTTTTGGGGGGTATTTGTACTTTTATTTATTTATTTTTTTTAAACTTTTTTTTTTTCAAACTTCAAACATTTAAACAGCTGGTAGGGTCTCTCCAAATGCGATAGCCAGTTTCCTGACTACCTAACATCTTTCGAGACCCTGTGCAAATGTGCCCTGATCTGTGCCGTGCTGTACCCTATACTAATAGTTCACTAGTGTATGGTAGAGGCGGAAGCAGGGCTTGACGCAGAAGCCAGGTTGGCCAGGACAGGAGGGACAATAGTGGCTGTCACGCCTAATTCCACGTTTGGTGCAGACACGACATCTTTTTTGGGGTCTTCTTTGGGTTGGGGTACCAGGAATGGTATCGGGAAAATGTCTCTCATGCAGAAGGCTAACTGCATCTGGGAGAGGGGTTTGGGGCGCAGCACCTTCTGGATACAAAAGGGCCCTGATGTTCTTTAACTGGAAATTTAGGTATAATCCACTATGTCCAGTTGCTTTATAGAGAACAAAAGCGTTATATACAGCCAACTGAAATAAATAAACAGACACTTTTATGTACCAGCGTCTGGATTTTCGGGAAACTAAGTACGGCTGCATCATCTGGTCGTTGAAGTCCACCCCTCCCATGTTAAGGTTATAATCGTGGACACAGAGGGGCTTCTCAACAACACCAGCTGCCTTGGTAATTTGGACGGTCGTATCTGCGTGAATGGAAGACAGGAGGTAAACATCCCGTTTGTCCTTCCATTTCACTGCAAGCAATTCTTCAGTTCTCAAGCAGGCTTTTCCCCCCTTTTTAAGACGGGTATTTACAAGCCGTTGGGGGAAGCCTCGGCGATTAGATCGCACAGTGCCACATGCGCAAATTCCCAAATTGAACAAATGTCTATATAGTGGCATGCTTGAATAAAAATTGTCCACATATAAGTGGTACCCCATATGGAAATAGGATGACGCCAAGTCCCAAACTATCTTGCCACTGCTCCCCATGTAGTCTGGGCATCCGGGGGGCTCCAAGGGACTATCTTTTCCCTCGTAAATCCGAAACTTACATGTATAGCCTGTTGCCCTCTCACAGGTCTTATACATCTTGATCCCATATCTGGCACGCTTGCGGGGGAGATATTGTTTGATTAGAAGGCGGCCAGAATATTGAATGAGGGACTCATCGATGCAGATGTTTTTCTGGGGAGTATACACATCTGCAAATTTTTGGTTAAAGTGATTTACGAGGGGCCGAATTTTGTGGAGCCGGTCAAATTCAGGGTCACCCCGAGGACGACTGAGTGTGTTGTCGTAGAAGTGCATAAAACGCATTATCTTCTCATATCTATGCCTGGCCATGGCAGCAGAGAACACGGACATGTGAACAAGCGGGTCTGTGGACCAATACAACCGCAATTGATTTTTATCACTAATGCCCATGTTGAGGGTTAGGCCCAAAAAAACTTTAAATTCGGAAACCGTAATGGGTTTCCATGCGAATGGTCTGGCAAGGTTTGAATTTGGGTTGGCGGCGATATATTGTCGTGCATATAAATTGCTTTGATCCACAATCAATGCATAAAGATCTTCTGTGAAAAACAGCTCAAAAAAATTAAGGGGAGTATTTAAATTTGCTGTTTCCACCTGAATTCCGGGTTGGGCAGTGAATGGGGGAAGTACGGATGCTGCAGAATTTGTGGGCTGCCAATCGGGATTTGCAAGCACATCCGGAAGGACACTAGGGGCTCTATGGGCCTGTCTGCAAATTCTTGATGGCCGCGGGACACTACTTGTGCTCGCCACCGCACCAGCTTGCACTGCACTTATGGGACTCGCCACGTCACCAAGTGATACTGCAGTGCTGGTATGCATACGACCAGGATGTACTAGGCCGCTGGTGCTCGCCAGTTCACCAAAAGATACTGCGGCACTAGTACTGGCACTCTGCTGCATATGAGAGTCATCATGCATTTGTATCACCTCAGCAACCTGTGAATGGGATCGGGTACGCCTTACCTTAGCAGGGACCACTTCCTTGTTGTCTGAGCTACCTGTCAGGGTGCCGCTGCTGTCTATAGGTTCGTATTCTGAGCCTGATTCTGCCAGTGAGTCTTCCCCTTCGCTCTCACTTTTCTTGCTCAGAATCCTATAGGCCTCTTCACTAGTGTACCTTTGTTTAGACATTTTGGCCACTAAATTTACAGGTACCTAGTGCGACTCACGGGAAAAAGAGTGCCTGGCTGTCAGGGACTGCTTGAACCGCTACAAAAAATTTACCGACAAGTGCTAACAGAGATCAGGCCTGATTCTGTGAACACTGCGGTTTTGTGTGTAATATGTATCAAGTGACAGTTATCTACTGACACTGCACTTGCTGGGGGAGAAGGGGGGGGGGCGTAGGGGCTAAACGCAGGTGCTGGCAGGTGTTGGGGCTGATCCCGCTAACACTGCATTTTTGGGGATACTATAGTAATGTGAATGCTGGTATAGCGCTGATCTGATCAAAGATGTTGATCCAATCAGACACTATACTAGCAATGGAGGTTTAGCGTGCAAGTAAGCGTGTTCCTGGCAATCAAGGGGTCAAATGTGATTATTTGTGTAATAGCGGGCAAACTGGCGCTGTCTGGGAGGGGTGCTAAAACGATCGGAAGTCACTAGTGACACTAATACAGTGATCAGTAAAAATCTGTTCACTGTAATCAATGACACTGGTGACAGGGCAGTGAAGGGGTTAACTGGGGGGGGGGGGGCGGGGGGCGATCAAGGGGTTAAATGGGATTACTGATGTACTGGCGGGCAAACTGGCGCTATCTGGGAGGGGCGCTAACGCTATTGGAAGTCGCCAACGACACTGATACAGCGATCAGTAAAAATTGGTTCACTGATCAGTGACACTGGTGACAGGGCAGTGAAGGGGTCAACTCGGGGGGGGGGGGGGCGAACAAGGGGTTAGACGGGACTACTGGTGTATTAGCAGGCAATCTGGCGCTATCTGGGAGGGGCGCTAACACTAACGGAAGTCGCCAGCGACACTGATACAGTGATCAGTAAAAGTCGGTTCACTGATCAGTGACACTGGTGACAGGGCAGTGAAGGGGTCAACTCGGGGGGGGGGGGGGGGGGGGAGCGATCAAGGGGTTAGACGGGACTACTGGTGTATTAGCGGGCAATCTGGCGCTATCTGGGAGGGGTGCTAACACTATCGGAAGTCGCCAGCGACACTGATACAGTGATCAGTAAAAATCGCTTCACTGATCAGTGACACTGGTGACAGGGCAGTGAAGGGGTTAACTGGGGGGGGGGAATTAAGGGGTTAAACGGCTTTATTGGTGTACTGGTGGGCAAGCTGGCGCTATCTGGGAGGGGCGCTAGCACTGTTGGAAGTCGCCAGCGACACTGATAGTGATCAGTAAAAATCGCTTCACTGATCAGTGACACTGGTGACAGGGCAGTGAAGGGGTTAACTGGGGGGGGGGGGGGCGATCAGGGGGTTAAATGTGTCCTCTAGAGTGTTCTAACTGTCAGTGTGCTGTTTTACTCATGTTTAAATGTTTCTTCTTCTCTGTCTGGAACGGAATGTGTCCAGGCAGAGAAGAATGACATCATATCCTGTCCTGTGCAAATGTCAATATAGGACAGGGACCGATCATCCGATTTCAGCCAGAAATCACTGGCTGAAATCTGATTGATCCCTCCTGGATCGAATAGTGTCACCCATGGGTCGGCGGGAGCGTGCGGGCGCGTCCCCTACCCGCGAAAGTGTCAGGAGCGCGGAGCCTGTTTTAAAACGTGCTTTTGCGCTCCACTGCCGCCCTGCACACGTATATACACAGTGGCAGGGCGGCAAGCAGTTAATCTGCACACTCTAGAAGTGGACACAGTTTTTTTCAGTTTTTATTTGTCACAAGATTATTTCACGGGCACATTTTACACAGTTGTTCACTTAATATAATAGTGATCACGAGTGTTTTTTTTTTTTGTCTGTATCACATGCGTTATGGAGTGAATATATTCAAGTTGATAAAGGTAATACACTATGTGAGTTTTCTTTTTTTGAGGTTTTTGGTTTCAGAAGTCACTCTGGAAGCTGCTTTCTATTTGGAGGTTTTTTTCGTTGTTAACTTTTGAATGACTTTATATTTTTGAAGGACTATTTTTATTTTATTTAGTTTTGAGACTTGTGGTTTTTGATTGATTAGAGCACTGATTATTTATGTATTTGGGATAGTAAGCATATTCTAATAAGATTATCACACTTTTTTGTGGATCAAAGTGTTTACATGCGTTTTGGGGATATATTTTGAATAAGGGAAGGGGACACCGTATATTATTGTTAAAGCTCCCCTCCCAGCTAGGGTCAGCTAGTGATATGATGGATTGCCTGCACACTATCGCACTCACGCTATAGGTTGCTGATCACCAACATTAGTAGTATAGTGTTTGTACAGATCAATATATTGATCACGAACATAACTATACTAGTGCCTCCTTTTGTATAGTATCCCCAAAAACGCAGGATTGGCCCCGTTCACTGCCTGCACTAGTGTTTAGCCCCTCCACAGTTTTTCATGGAAGATTTGTATGCAATTTATCCGCACAACAATACATTGCCGCCTGCCCAAATTCAGCTCTTGCCAGACAATTTCCATGGAAACCTATTGCGGTTTTTTAATTTAAAACTTTTTGGGGGCCTAATCCTCAACAGGGGCATTACAAAAAAAGAATGAATTACGGTCATATTGGTCCACAGACCCGATTCATCATATGCCCATGTTTTCTGCTGTTACATATATGCCCAACAAGGACAAGCAATATACTGGTACATCCTTGGACTTTGAGTGCTTTTAACGGGATGATGCCTGCAGCTACAGGCATCATCCTGGTATTGTTTTTTTTTCACTAGCGGTCCGCTTTCATGTAAAAGCAATCCCAGTTGCTAATTAGCTGCTGGATTGTTTTTACAAGCAGCGGCAAGGGACGTTTCTCCCCTCCTGTCTGCCACCTTCCACGGTTTTCTTTGGCTTTCCCTTCCCACAGGGGAATCTGAGAATGCAGCCGACAGTTCTGCCGGCTGACCAGAGCTGATCGGAGGCCTGAATGGCTCCACTTGCCTCTATGGTCTAAGAAACCAAAAGCTACGAGCATTTCATAATTTTACGTTTCACCGGATGTTAACAGCGCCATTTTTAAATAGGGAAAACATATGATCACACCAATCTTGGTGTGATCAGATGCTTTAAAGGCAGAGGAGAGATCTAGAGTCTAATAGACCCCAGATTTCTCAGAAAAGAGTACCTGTCATTGCCTATTGCTATCACAGGGGATATTTATGTAGCCCTGTTTTGGGGGGGGTTATGTGAAATGGCCCACACCAAACAAGCTATGGCGCTAACCTGTATATGAGTAGGCATTCCTGAGCCTTCGGTATATGGAAGAGGGGGTTGTGATAATACAAATGGCAGTGCCTCCACCTAGAATAGGGATCCTGCAATTGAGGAGACTCACCCCTTTCTAGCAATGTAACATGTAGACAACTTAAAGTAACTATACATAGCAGTATTAATGCACCCAGCTTATATTTCTAACATGAAAACATGTCACCACACCTGTATGAGATTAATGCAAAGTTTATATAAAGCAGCCATATAAAACAGGATGCATAAGAATAACATTCAGGAATTACAATTTACCATAAATTGGGAGGTTGCAATTATACCCGGGTATATATGCATGTAGTATACAGAATACCTCCAACCATGGGTTATAGCGCAGTCCGGTTGCAGGGGCCCCTGGAGAGGTGAGAGTCAATAAGATGCACGCTTCCACTTTAGATGCTGTGATGGCGTCCAAGTAACATGCGGATGATTGCACTGCTTGTCTGAAGATCAGCGATGCATCACCTAAAAGGATAAAATGCCCTATCTATCCTTACTCTTAGTCCCTATCCCTAAACTGGGCTGTCACTGCAACCTGGCCTCTATCTGTCTAAGTGGCCGTCGGATGCCTAACCTACCTCTAGCCTAATCTATCCAACGCTCCCTATGCTAATCCTAGCTAAAAGGAGATCCAGATCAATAAGGATGCTATAGCTTTAAGCAAAGAGGCTGCAAAGATACACTGCAATTAACAGAAAGTTCACCTGACAGTCTTATGCAGGTGAAAACACGGATCTATCTATCTATATAGACAACTATAAGGATTCTGCAGCGTGTAAATAGAATAATGATAATGAACCACAACTCTCTCTCTTACAGAGATATTAGGGTTCCTATACAGAAGTTGAAATATAACAGAGGCAGACCTAATCTGCTTCAGTAACAACTAGATAGATAACAGCCTTGTTAATCTGGATCATTACTCACAGAATTCCCATACAGTTCTCCCCAGATACATAGCACATGGCAGGCTGGTACCCTCTGCCTGATACTTCCTGGAAAAACAAACTATATCACATCCTGGGGTTTCTTGACCTCCTTGTAGGGGCAGGAAGCACACCTAGGGACTTGTCTGTAATGGGACCTCTATGGTAGTGGCTGTATATGAACATAAACAAACCACAACCAGTGTATAAAATAACAGTTCCCTACACTTACATTCCCTGTCATTAACAATAACAGTAATGAAAAAAAAAAACACATCTCCCCCTTCCTGTGCTTGTGCGCTACTTTCCAAAGCGGGTCTACTTTCCAAAGCATCAGTCCCGTGTCGGTATGTAAACAGATTGCACCATACATGTGAGGTATCACCACGGACGTCAGATCGAGGTCAGTAATTCTAGCACTAGACCTCCTGTGTGAATATAAAGTGGAGACCTGTAAAGGCTTGTAAAGCATTGCCTATTGATATTAACAATTTATGTAGTTAGTCACCGTTGCATGTGCGTGAACAATTTTAAAGTATGTCTTGTTTGGTATCTATTTACTTGGCGTAACATCATATTTTATATTTGAGCAATGTATTGTGTTTTTGTGCATTAAAATTCTAAAAAGTGTATTTATTTCAAAAAAATTTGCATTTGAAAAGGCACATATAAAATTGCAGCACTCTTTTTTTTCTCTAGGGCCATTGCTTTAAAAAATATAATGGTTTTCAAATAAAGTGTCAGAAAAGACTTGTTCTTCAAGTAGTTAGAAGAGTGGGTGATGTGTGGCACAATCTTCTAATGTTGACCCTGAAATCCCAGGATAGTAGAAGCACCCCACAACCCCCGAGTTCATTTTAAAATATTTGCAATTTATTAAAAATAAAAAAATCACATGTACATAAGTATTCACAGCCTTTGCTCAATACTATGTTGAAGCACCTTTAGCACCACATACAGCCTCAAGTCATTTTGAGTATGATGCTACAAGCTTGGCACACCTATTTTTGGGCAATTTCTCCCTTTCTTCTTTGCAGTACCTCCCAAGCTCCATCAGGTTGGATGGGAAGTGTCGATGCACAGCCATTTTCAGATCTCTCCAGAGATATTCAATTGGGTTCAAGTCTGAGCTCTGGCTGGGCCACTCCAGGACATTAACAGAGTTGGCCCGTAGCCACTTTTTTGTTATGTAGGCTATGTGCTTAGGGTCTAAGGTCCAGAGAGCTCTAGAACAGGTTTTCATCAAATATGTCTCTGTACATGGCTGCATTCATCTTTCCTTCGATCCTGACTAGTCTCCCAGTTCCTGCCCCTCTTTAGGCCAAAGAGTTCAATCTTTGTTTCATCAGACCAGAGAGTTTTGTTTCTCATGGTCTGAGAGTCCCTCAGGTGCCTTTTCGCAAATTCCAGGTGGGCTGCCATTTGCCTTTTACTGAAGAGTAGCTTTCATCTGGTCAGCCTACCATATAGGCCTAATTGGTGGAGTGCTGCAGAGATGGTTGTTCTGGATGGTTCTCCTCTCTCCACAGTGAAACACTGGAGCTCTTTCAGAGTGACCATTGGGTGCTTGGTTACCTCCCTGGCTAAGGCTCTTCTCCCTCGATTGCTCATTTTGGCCATGTGGCCCGCTCTAGGAAGATTCCTGGTGGTTCCAAACTTCTTCCATTTATAGATGATGGAGGCCACTGTGCTCATGGGGGCCTTTAATGCTGCAGAAATTTTTCTGTACCCTTCCCCAGATCTGTGCCTTGATACAATCCTGTCTCGGAGGTCTATGGACAATTCCTTGGACTTCATGGATTTGTTTGTGCTCTGACATGCACTGTTAACTGTGAGACCTTTTATTGACAGGTTTATGCCTTTCCTAACCATGTCCAATCAACTGAATTTCCCACAGGTGGACTCCAATCAAATTGGGGAAACATCTCAAGGATGATCAGTGGGAACAGGATGCACCAAAGCTCAATTTTGAGTGTCATGGCAAAGGCTGTGAATACTTCTGTACATGTGTGTTTTGTTTTTTTTTTTAATAAATTGCAAAAGATTTCAAAACAAACTTCCTTCACGTTGTCATTATGGGGTATTGTTTGTAGAATGTTGAGGGGAAAAAAATGAATTTAATCCATTTTGGAAAAAGGCTGTAACATAACTAAATTTGGCAAAAGTTAAGCGCTGTGAATACTTTCTGAATGCACTGTACAACCAAATACGTAAATTATATTTTATTGGGATTTTATATGATATACCAACACAAAGTGGCACATAATTGTGAAGTGGAAGAAAAATGATAAAGGGTTTTTATTTTTTTTTACAAAATATCTGAAACGTTTGGCGTGCGTTCAGCCCCCCTGAGTCAGTACTTGGTAGAACCACCTTTCGCTGCAATTACAGCTGAAAATCTTTTTGTGTATGTCTCTACCAGCTTTGCACATAAAGAGAGTGACATTTTTCCCCATTCTTCTTTGCAAAATAGCTCAAGCTGGATGGAGAACATCTGTGAACAGCAATTTTCAAATCTTGCCACAGATTCTCAATTGGATTTAGGTCTGGACTTTGCTGGGCCATTCTAACACATGAATATGCTTTGATCCAAACCATTCCATTGTAGCTCTGGCTGTATGTTTAAGGTCATTGTCCTGCTGGAAGGTGAACCTCTGCCCCCAGTCAAGTCTTTTGCAGATTCTAAGGTTTTCTTCTAAGATTGCCCTGTATTTGGCTCCATCCATCTTCCCATCAACTCTGACCAGCTTTTCTGTCCCTGCTGAAGAAAAACATCCCCACAACATGATGCTGCCACCACCATGTTTCACGGTGGGGATGGTGTGTTCAGGGTGATGTACAGTGTTAGTTTTCTGCCACACATAGCATTTTACTTTAAGGCCAAAAAGTTACATTTTGGTCTCATCTGACCAGAGTACCTTCTTCCACATGTTTGCTGTGTTCCCCACATGGCTTCTCGCAAACTGCAAATGGGACTTTTAATGGCTTTCTTTCAACAACGGCTTTCTTCTTGCCACTCTTCCATAAAGACCAGATTTGTGGAGTGCATGACTAAAAGTTGTCCTGTGGAAAAATTCTTCTACCCGAGCTGTGGATCTCTGCAGCTCCTTCAGTTACCATGGGCCACTTGGCTGCTTCTCTGATTAATGCTCATCTTGCCCAGCCTGTTGGTTTAGGTGGACGGCCATGTCTACCAAGACAGTAGTATGTTTGCAGTTGTGCCATACTCTTTCCATTTTCGAATGATGGATTAAACAGTGCTCCGTAAAATGTTCAAAGCTTGGGATATTTTTTTTATAACCTAACCCTGCTTTAAGCTTCTCAACTTTATCCCTGACCTGTCTGGTGTGTTCTTTTGGCCTTCATGATGCAGTTTGTTCACTAATGTTCTGTAACAAACCTTTGAGGGCTTCACAGAGCAGCTGTATTTATACTGAGATTAAATTACACACAGGTGGACTCTATTTACTAATTAGGTGACTTCTGAAGGTAATTGGTTCCACTAGATTTTAGTTAGGGGTATCAGATTGAAAGGGGACTGAATACAAATGCACGCCACACTTTTCAGATATTTATATGTAAAACATTTTGAAAACCATTTATCATCTTCCTTCCACTTCACAATTATGTGCCACTTTGTGTTAGTCTATCACATGTATTACCAATAAAATACAAAATGTGGAAAATTTCAAGAAGTATGAATACTTTTTTACTGTATGACTAACTTTCAGTTCATTGGGTATTTTTATAACAGAAAGTAGAAAATATCTTTTTTTTTTTTTTTTTTTTTACATTTCGGTCTTTTTTCTTTTATATCACAAAAAATAAAAAACCCAGTGGTAATCAAATACCACCAAAAGAGAGCTCTATTTGTGTGAAAAAAGGACATAATTTTGTTTGGGTACAGCATTGCATGACCGCACAATTACCAGTTGAAATAGCACAGTTCTAAAAAATGTCCTGGTCAGGAAGGGGGGTAAATCTTCCACAAGTGGTTAACCACCTCAGTACTGGGCATCCCTTTCTTGCCTAGACTAATTTTCAGCTTTCAGTGCTCTCACACGTTTGACAATTACTCAGTCATGCCAAAATGAAATTTTCATCAGTTTTCTTCACATAAATAAAGGTTTCTTTTCTGTGGTATTTAATCACCACTGTTTCTTCTTCTTTTTTTTTTTTTTTTTTTTTTTGGATATAGGTGAACATTTTGAAAAATAACGTTCTTTTCTACTTTGTTGTAAAAAAAAGTCCAATAAAACCAAATTTCAAAATAAATTTAGGCCAGAATATATTCTTCTACGCGTCTGTGGTAAAGAAAAATACCAATAAGTGTATATTAATTGGTTGGTGTGAAAGTTATTGTGTATACAAGCTATTCTACGTATCATTGAAAATTGATCACTCTTGATGTACTGACTACCCATTTCATTTCTTGAGGCCCTAAAATGTCAGGACAGTACAAATACACCCCAAATTACCCATTTTTAGAACCTATCCAGTCCAGGGTATTTAGTAAGAGGCATGGTAAGTTTTTTGAAGTTGTAATTTTTTTCCAACGATTGTTTGGAAAATGAAGAATTTAATTATTTTTTTACACAAAATTGTCATTTTTCTCACACAAGGCATAGGTAGGCATATTTGCAATTTAACCTCAAAATACATTCTACTACTCCTAAGTATGGATATGCCATGTGTGAGACTTTTCCATAGCCTGATCACATATGGAGGCCCAACATCAAAGTAGCACCTTTTGGCATTTTAGTGGCATAAATTACATAGTTACATAGTTAGTCTGGCTGAAAAAAGACAAAAGTCCATCCAGTTCAACCCAAAAAATACAAAACAAAAAAGTTATAATTCTATACCCACAGTTGATCCAGAGGAAGGCAAAGAAACACAGCAAAGCATGATGCAATTTGCTCCTGTAAGGGAAAAAATTCCTTACTGATCTCCCTAGAGGAAAAAAGGATATTCTCTGGATCAACTTTACCTATAAATGTTAGTATCCAGTTATGTGAATCTAGGAAAGAATTTAGGCCTGTTTAAAGCAATAGAAGAAGATGAAAGAGAGGGCGCACAAACCTTGCGCATTACCTCAATAAATAGTGACTAATTTTATTATTAAGGAAATATACTCACAAAGTGATGGTATAACAGGCATAAGTAACCATAATCCTGTAACCCTGTGTGGATTATGGTTACTTTGTGAGTATATTTCCTTAATAATAAAATTAGTCACTATTTATTGAGGTAAAGCTCAAGGTTTGTGCGCTCTTTCTTTCATCATCTTCTACAGTTTTATCAAGCTTCCCCAGCTTCATGATAGAGCTGCACAACCTCTGATCACCAGCGGATGAACACGCTGCTTGTTACTAACGCCCGTTTGATCTGAGTCTTTGAGCGCAGGAGATAATGGATCTTTGGTGACTGTTTAAAGCAATCTACTGAGCTGGCTAGAATCAACCCTTGATGGAGTCTATTCCACATTTTCACAGCTCTTACTGTGAAGAAACCTTTCTGTATTTGGAGAATAAATATATTTTTCTCCAGACTTAAAGAGTGCCCCCTTGTCCTCTGTGATGACCTCACGGTGAATAACTCTAGACCGAGTTCACTATATGAACCACTAATGTATTTATACATGTTTATCATATCCCCCCCTTAATCTCCTCTACTCAAGAGACAATAAATTCAGTTCCTCTAATCTTTCCTCGTAGCTGTCACTGGCACATGCACAACATTTTCTTTGGGGTTTGCAGCCTTTTTGGGTAAGAGAGAGCATAGCGGGGAAATGTCTTTCATGAAATCTGGTCACTGAATCATAGTGAGTTTGTTCATGGGCATGACCATCTGGATAGAGAAGGGCTGTAACAATATCCTCTGGTATTTCAGGTTGGATGAGGATCATTGTGTACATTTAGAAAATGACAAGAATTGTACAGGGTGAACTGAAAAAAGTAGATGGCAACCTTTCTATGCCAATAGATTGATCTCCTTGTGGCTAAGTAGGGCTGTAACATTTGGTTATTCATATCCACCTATAGACCTAAAGCAACTAATGCCGCACTTGCAAAATTGGAAACCGCATGTGAAAGCTATAAGACAGTCTGAAAAATGCTCTTCTATCCAGAGAATCCGAGAAGAGGAGGGTGGGGGCTGCTCTGTTTAAAACCATTGCACAAAGCTGGTAAGTATGACATGTTTGTTATTTAAAAAAAAATAAAAAGGAACCTTTAGAATTTTAAGTCAGAGCAGCAGATTTTCAGCCACCTCTGATGCTCCTGGCAAAGCTGACATTCTTTTACAATGTCAGCCTCTTGGAACTACTGTGACCTTCCTATGAATGTGACAAACCTGTTATCCTTTCTACCTATCAAGCCTTCAGGTTGTACAGAAAGACAAATAATCAGTTCAGTCTGTTAACACTACTGACCATACAGTGTATTTTCTTTCCTCCAATATTGCTGTACAATGACTTGATAACATTATGGGTTGCTATGACACCAGCAGCATGCTCATTCTGTTTAACCACTTGCCGTTCAGAAGATTTATGCCCCTTAATAGCCAGGCCATTTTTTGCTCTTCGGCACTGTGCTATTTCAACTGGTTTTTAAATTTTATGTCCTTTTTTTGACGCAAATAGAGCTTTCTTTTGCTGGTATTTGATTACCACTGGGTTTTTCATTTTATAAATGATATAAATGAAAAAAAATACTGACATTTAAAAAAAAAATGACATTTTCTACTTTGTTATAAAAAATATCCAATAAACTCAAATTTCGTCATAAATGTAAGCCAAAATGTACTCTGCTACATGGTCTTTTAGTAAAAACAAATATGGTATAGATACTGAAATTTATGCAGCTTTGAGATGCTAAAATGCCAGGGCAGTAGAAACAACCCCCCAAATTACCTCTTTTCAGAAAGTACATACTCCTTTGAAAGCTTGAAGGTGCGTAATTTCCTCATTTCACTTCCTCACTACCTATCACAGTTTCAGAGGCTCTGAAATTTGGGGATAGCACAAGCCCCTCCCAAAGTACTCCTTTTTTGAAAGTAGACACCCTAGACTATTCCCTGAGAGGCATGTTGAGTCAATGGATGAATTTTTTTTACCGCAAATTTTTGGAATATGACAAAAATGTTTTTTGTGTTTTTTATTTTTGTACAAAGTTGGCAATTAAATTATGTATTGCGTGCACACGCCATGGGTATATCTGGAATTCCACCCCAAAACACATTCGCCACTTCTCCCGAGTATGGGGATACCACATGTGAGACTTTTTGGCAGCCTAGCCTCATACAGAAGCCCAAAGTCCAATGACCCCTTTGATAGCCTGAAGGTGCGTAGCTTCCTCACTACCTGTCACAGTTTCGAAGGCCCTGAAATTCCAGGGTAGCCCCCCCCCTTCCCAAACGACCCTTTTATGGAATGTAGACATTCCAAGGAATTTAATAAGAGGCATGGGGAGTATTTTGCCAATCTCATTTTTGTCACAAGGTTTTAAAAAGGAAAAAATACATTTTCGTTTTCTTGCTTCATTTTTCAAAAAATTGTGGCAACAGATGAGATCTGGAAAATACGCACCATGCTTCTTATCAAATACCTTTGGAGTGTCTGCTTTCCAAAAACGGGTCATTTGGTGTTTGTGGGGGGTTTGTATTATTTTGGCATTTCAGGGACTCTGAAACGGATAGGTATCCAGGAAATGTAATGAGGAAATGAAGCCCTTTAAAAGCCTGAGGGTGCTTATTATATTTTGGGGTCCTGTACTTGGATAGACTCAAAAACTCTCTCACATGTGCCATCCCCTTACTCGGGAGAAGTAGCAGAATGTGTTTTGTGGTGTAATTACATGTGAGCAATATATCATTTAAGTGACAACTTTGTGTACATTTATTTTTCTTTTTGTCATTTTCCAAAAACTTGTGGTAAAAAATAAGTTCTTCTATTGACTCAACATGCCTCTCAGCAAATAGTTTGAGATGGGTTTATTGCTATCCTAGCATTTTATACCCAACATTAGCACATATCACCCACTCTTCCAATCACTTGAAGATGAGGCCTTGTCTGACACTTTGTTCACATGAAAAAAATCTGTATTTTTTGAACCCCCAAAAATTATACATTTTGTAAAGCAGAGACCCCAGAGAATAAAATGGTGGGTGGTGCATTTTTTTATATCAGTACTTGCACAGCAATTTAAAAAAAAAATATATTTTGGAAAAATACTTTTTTTGCATTTTAATGCACAAAAACACAATATATTGGCCAATTGTCTTGTTAAATATAAAGGATGATGTTATGCCGAGCAAATAGATACCAAACATGACATGCTTTAAAACTGCGCACACCCCATGCAATGGCGATAAACTACATATATTTTAAATATCCATAGGTGATGCTTTAAAAAGCCTTGCTGGGTGACCACAGCCTCAACAGTTGTAAATTTATTTTAACCTTTTTTCCATAAAGAGTTTTTATTAGAATGAAACAAAATACAGAGTCCGGTGAACATAGACAGGCAGGTACACATTCCGGCTATCCTGTTCATTGAAAACCTTCTTGCCACTATGACCCTGATTTACTATTGTGCCTGGGCGCATTTCTGTGGGCGACCGTCTAATTTTTATGAGCGACCGTCTACTTTTACCCCGCTAAGAGATTTACTATTGAGCAGCGTCAACAAGTAGACGCCCAATCGAATTTACTAACGAGACACACATCAGGAATCAGACTCACAAAGCAGACTTGGTAAGAGGTATGTCTAACACCATGAAAAATCACTGCAGAGACATGTTCACTTTGAAATTTGCTTTGCCAAATATCAGGACTTCACTTTAAACAATATCTGCCATTTCCAAAAAAAATTAAAATGTGTTAAGTTTTTTTTTTAAGGAAATCGACACAGTGAAAAACTAGACGCTCGTGCAGCTTATTTGGCTGATACAAATGCGCATGTGCAGAACACATTTTAGCCGTCCTCTGTGGGAGCTTGCTTTTTAGCCACTGCTCAATAGTAAATCTCAGTGTGGATTCCTCTGACAGCTGACACTCGGTCACGTCTACTGTGTTTAACAAACAGCACTAGGCATATCTTTATGTATTCTAATTTGATTTCCTTAGTTCTAGTGATTCTGTTTTTGATTCTTATCCTTTATAATTATTTCTGTAATGATTTTACCTACTTCGAAGGTCTAGATAATATTTATTTTGACAGCTGAATGTAAAAATAAAGGTCCGCAATAATAATAAAAAAAAAAACCAGCGTGGGTCCCCCCTCTCATCCATACCAAGCCCTTCAGGTCTGGTATGGATATTAAGGGGGAACTCCACGCCGAAATTTAAAAAAAAAAACGTGGACTACCTCCCAATATCCTTACCAGACCCTTATCCGAGCATGCAGCCCGGCAGATCAGGAAAGGGGAGGGGGGGGAAAACGAGCGACTGCCCCCCCTCCTGAACCATACCAGGCCACATGCACTCAACATTGGGGGGGTGCTTTGGGGCAGGGGGGCCCCCCCCCAAAGCACCTTGTCCCCATGTTGATGGGGACAAGGGCCTCTTCCCCACAACCCTGGCCGGTGGTTTTGGGGGTCTGCGGGCGGGGGGCTTATCAGAATCTGGAAGCCCCCTCTAACAAGGGAGCCCCCAGATCCCGCCCCCCCCTACGTGAATGAGTCTGCGGTACATGGTCCCGCTACTCATTCACAAAAAAACAAAATGTTGTGTAAAAAAACAGTACAGGGTCTTTGACATGTCCTTTATTAAAACAATGTCCCCCGAAGTAGATCCAACGTCAATCACGGTGTCACGCGCCGGCGACCGGAAAAAAGAGAAAAAACAAAAACCCGTTCCGCACTCGACCAGGCTTACTAGCCTTATGCGGTGAGTCGCTCGTTGACAGCTCTTAAATAGGTAAGGGGAGGGGCCAGCCAGGGACATAAAGCATGTGATCCTACCCCATGTGACATCAACCATGTCACATGGGGCGGGGTCACTCGGATGATGTCCCCGGCTGGTCCCGCCCCTTACCTATTTAAGAGCTGTCAGCGAGCGACTTACCGCATAAGGCTAGTAAGCCTCGTCGAGTCTGGAACGGGTTTTCGGTTTTTTTCTTTTTTCCGGTCGCCGGAGCATGACACCGTGATTGATGTTGGATCTACTTCGGGGGACAAGGGCCTCTTCCCCACAACCCTGGCCGGTGGTTGTGGGGGTCTGCGGGCGGGGGGCTTATCAAAATTTGGAAGCCCCCTAGATCCCGGCCTCCCCCCCCCCCCCCCCCACGTGAATGAGTCTGCGGTACATGGTCCCACTACTCATTCACAAAAAAACAGTGTTGTGTAAAAAAAACACAGTACAGGGTCTTTCACAAGTCCTTTTAATAAAACAATGTCCCCCGAAGTAGATCCAACGTCAATCACAGCGGCGATCCGAAAAAAGAAAAAAAAAAAAGTTTCGGTCCCGTCGGAGGCTTCCAGCCTTATGCAAAAAAGTCTCGCTGACAGCTCTTAAATAGGTTAGGGGCGGGGCCAGCCGAGGACATAATCCGAGTGGCCCCGCCCCATGTCACATGCTTGCTGTCCCCGGCTGTCCCCGCCCCTTACCTGTATAAGAACTGTCAGACTGTCTCCTGCATAAAGCTGGTTAGCCTCATTGGAGAGACAGGGTGACAGTTCTTAAATAGGTAAGGGGCGGGGCCAGCCGGGGACATCATCCGAGAAACCCCGCCCCATCTGACATCAATGATGTCACATGGGGCGGGGTTTCTCGGATGATGTCCCCGGCTGGCCCCGCCCCTAACCTATTTAAGAGCTGTCGGCCAGACTTTTCTTTTTTATAAGGCTGGAAGACCCCCACAACCACTGGCCAGGGTTGTGGGGACAAGGTGCTTCGGGGGGGAGCACCCCCTGCCCCAAAGCAACCCCCCATATTGAGGGCATGTGGCCTGGTATGGTTCAGGAGGGGGGTGCTCACTCCCCCCCCCCCCCCCCACCCTTTCCTGACCTGCCGGGCTGCATGCTCGGATAAGGGTCTGGTATGGATTTTGGGGGGAACCCAAAGCTGTTTATTTAATTTCGGTGTGGAGTTACCCCTTAATATCTATACCAGACCCGAAGGGCTTGGTGTGGATGGGAGGGGGGACCCCATGCCGTTTTTTATTTATTATGGTGCTGGTTTTTAAATGTAATTTTCCCTTTTTTTTTTTTTTTTTTTTTCACTATAGCTCAGAAATTCACCTGTCACTTCCCCCAGCTAAAAGAGAAAGTTTTCTAGGAATTTAAATCCCTAAAGGAAACAATGTTTACTTTGAGTTTATTAAAAGATACAAAGTTTTCTGTAACTTCGGGGAAAGTGACTTCTAAGCTTGTGAACTATAGTGAAGAAAAAAAAAAGGCTGGCATTTGCATTTGAAAATCAGCGCCGACATACACTTTGTATTGCGAAAAAAATTAACAATTGTGTAAACCGAGGCATTATTTTCAATGGATTTTCATTCGTAAACCAAAAATTACGTTAACCGAGGCATTAGTAAACTTAGGTACGCCTAAGTATTGCAATCCTTTGTATTGTGATACATAGATCCAACATACATCTGAATTGGCAACATAGCACAACATTTGTGTCACATTTGAGATATCTGGCTAGTTACACTGACCTTGCCCAGGGACCTAGGATTGATTCACACCACAGAAATACAGGCAGGATTAGTGTTCAACAGCTCCGTGGATTAGTGTTAAGCACTACTGCCTCACAACGCTAGGGTTGTTGGTTTGAATCCCAACCACGGCAATGAATTTGCATGATCTCTGTGTGACTACCCTAACATACATGTGCTGGTGGCAGCATCTTTGCTTTCTGTTTAAATGATCCCTAGAATGTGAATTAGAATGAGGCCTTGTCTGTTCAAACACCTTTAAAGTAGCACCTTATGTGAATGTGAAACCATGGGATGAGATAAGGGCCTGGACTAATGATTGATTGGATAATGCTGGTTTGCACTCCACCTCCTTTTGGGAAAGTTTGTCAAACCATGAGAAGAGTGAGCGAGAGAAAGAAAAGGATTTAAAAAAATAAAATAAAATAATGGCATGGAGTCGTCCCCCCCCCCCCCCCCCCAAATCCATAACAGACCCTTATCTGAGCATGCAGATACCGCATGCCTTCAAAGATTTATTTCTTTTGTTGAATTGCCTGCTTGGTTCACACTAGATGTGATTTAAAATTGTGCTTTTTGTTGGCAATTTCACCGTGTTTTCTGTAGATTTACCAATGAGTTATTGCGTTTTCAATTGTGTTTTGCATTGCGATTTCTATTGTTGTCTATATGTGAAATCACTACAAAGTGCTGAAAAAGTTAGACGAGAACTACTTTTGAAATTGTGCTGCAGCAAATCACTTACGTTAAGACACTCATCCACATTCATTAGATCGCATATCAGGTACAATTTCAATTCCCAAATTGCACCTGAAATCGTGCACCCTGGATGCGACTTGGCATGCGATTTGCATGGCATGAGACTTGAAAATCGTATGCCAAGTCGCACCCTATTGTCTATTAGAGCAGTCACATGGGTGCGTTTCCGACACTGATTTCTAAAGTAGTACGTGTACTACTTTTGTGACGATTTGCATAGATATTTGTGTCAGATGTCTTGCAAATCGCAAGGAAATCAGCATCTTCACTTTACGTCGCACAATTTCTAAATCGGCTTTGATGTGACCGCGGTGTAAGGCCTTTTTATGTTTGATTTCCTGAGTGTTTTTCCGATTTATGGAAAATGCCGCATACTAGCAAAAGTGAATTGACATTTTCAGTATTGCATGCGAGATGTGGTCATGTGACTGCCTTAACTCATGCGTTAATCTGGAGTGAATTGTGCCCATAGGGCCAAGAAATATTGCCAATAGGGTTCCCTTTCACATCCCTGTTCAATGTTCTGTTGTATGCTGCACAGGTACACTTCACTGTGGCTTTTTTTCTGACTCTGATTTGTGGGGCCTGTATACCAAGGGTTAACTCAGGGGGGAAGAGAATTAATCAGGTGCAAACACTTTCTCTGACCAAATGAATGACAGTGGTGGGTGTGGCCTATCTTATATAAAGAGATGCAGTTGTGGCTGATTTTTGCCTTGTACAGGCACATTATTTCTGCAAGTCCTTGTCTGTGGTGGTTTGGGGAGGAAGAGATATTGTGGTGAATTGCCCCAGGCCACACTCATGCTGTGTTTTGATGTGGGCTGTAAATGTTTTGCATGTTCTTCCTTCTAAGGTGTGATTGTGTGTTTTATTATCTTTGCATTGTAATCCTAACACATGTACTATGCTCTGCTCTTCCAAGTTTGCTTTATTTAGAATGAAATGCAGTTTTCAGACAAACATGGTGAGAAATGTATGGGTGGGGGATTTGGGGAGGTGGGAGGTGTTTTTATTTTGGCACGTATGTATTTTTATATTGATATTTCGATCTGCAGCTTGTTTTGTGAATAAGCCCAAGAGATTCATATTAACCGTTTGTTTCCTGCTGTAACCTGTGAAAGCACAGTTCATTATAAGTATAATCTTTTAGATTGTAAGCTCTTATGAGCAGGACCATTCTATTTTAGCAACATCAATCCTGCTTTTTTTTTTTTTCCACACCAAGATATTGGATGTAACTTTTTGTTGCTTTCCAAATAAATGTGGAATGTGTATTTGATCAATAAACATTTGTACTATGTATTTTTTGGGGGATTATTTCATGTTCTAGTTGAATGTTGCACAGTGGCTAAATGGTTAGCACTTCCACCTGGCAATACTAGGGTCGTTGGTTTGAATCCCAGCCACGGCACCTCCTGCTTGGAGTTTGCATGTTCTCCCTGTGCCTGTGTTTCCTCTGGGTACTCCGGTTTCCTTCTACACTCTAAAGACATGCTGGTAGGTTAATTGGATCCTGTCAAAATTGGCCCTAGTATATGTATGAATGTAAGTTAGGGCTCTTAGTACGCCCCTTGAGGGTTAGGGACTGATGTGAATTTACCACATCTATATGTAAAGCGCTGCGTAAATTGACAGTGCTATATAAGTATCTGAAATTTACTAGTACCCCTAACACTTATTTTTGCTAGCTATATAATATGCCCAAATCTTCCTTGTTAGAGCGCACATGTGTATGTCCAAAATAACAAACCAAAAGCCCCCTATTGCACCACAAGACCATGTTATGTACCAATGAATAGGTCATGTTCAATGTGCAGCTAGCTATTTTTCTACAATCCTCTTAACAGTAATAAATTGGGCCCCCAATTTATGTTGACTTTGGGCCTTTACTGGCAAATATATATTTGCCAATGTCATATAAACCGTATAGCTGCAAGCATACATTCACCAATGCCAAATCTACAATAGAACTGCAAACATATATTTGCGAATGTCATATACACAATGGAGCCACATGTAAAATTGCTATGGTGCACAAATAAACGCCAAGACGGCTGTTGGAGGAGGCGCTAGAGCAGCTGTCATACCGGAAATACGTCATGATGTTGGCGGAAGGATGTTTGCACACACCCCCGAAGTGGGGAGTGTGAGTGGATGGGAGTGTAGTTAGAGTTTAGTGGTAATTTGCAAGTCTATTTTTTAGTTTTGTGAATTGTTCTTTTGTGGAATTCCAGACCACATCTGGACATGGCGAGATCGTTGTTCTCCACCGAGGAGCTGATCCTCATTTGCTGGGGAAACATTACTAATAATTGTTGTATTTTCAGTTGAAAACATGTCCAATTCCTAGATCCATTGAGGTACAAAGCAGAGGTTCAAAGTTCTTCCTAACTATACAGGTGGCACAGACACAAGCATACACCCAGAGCCACTGTTAGATATCATGGGGCCCCATACAGCATACCTGACAGCCCCCCACCGCCAGAGAAAATATCCAAATTATATTTATGGTAAAAATACACCAAAACCATTATTAATGGACGTAATCCCAACCATATTCCTGTGAAATCTAAATGATAAAACTGTACTGAGTTCCTAAATAAAGCTGTGTGTGTAATTGAGGTGTAATTGAGGTTTTGGGGCTCATGGGTGCTGTGGCCTGTAGAGTGGGAATCAGTGGTTTGTTTCTGTGGCTATCGCCGTTTGCAGGCAACCTATGTTACACTATGGAATTGCTGCAGGTCATAATTTGACAAGCATATGGGTGCAGGTGTACAGCCCTGAACACAGACAGTGCGCATTCAGGGCCACTTCCCCACGCCTTCACACCTGTCAAATTAAAACCTGTGTTCATACAGATGCTGTGTCCCCACTGGTGGCTCTAGCCACATAAACAACCCACTCATTCATGCTGTACAGGCCAGAGGACCTGTGTGAATGGGGCATTTTTTACTTTTTTTTTTCCCTCGGCTCGTTAATTTCAATGGCCTGCCTAATGTGTGGGAACATGCAAAAATACTGCAGGCATATTATTTTAAAAGTGTGTTGCACCTAACCGCGCACATCTGCAAAGGGCATTGCATTTCTTTGCTGTGCTGGAAAATGTGTTCTTGCATGCGTTCTGCACCACCAATGGTGTGAACAAGTCCTAAGGGCCAGTTCACACTATAGAAACAGTCTAGATTTGTTCCTGATGTGTTTTTGCATGTCCTTTTGGCATGCATGTTTAGTGTGTTCCAGTACATTTTGGATGCGTTTTGGACACGTTGCATTGCATTTTTGTATCCCTTCCAGTTAGTTTTTTCTACTTTCTTTTTGTTCAATTTAATTAGGGACATGTGCGTTTTAGTACATTCAAGGACATTTCAATGTGTTCCAGTACAGTTCTGTGCAGAAACAATGCAGCGTGGTCAACTTTGTTTACAGCACCTGCAATGCACTGAAAATGCAAGCGCTGATGTGAACTATGACATTGACAACCATATAACCTTCTTTCTGTGCGTTTGTGATGCCGAAAAAGCAACTGAAACACATGTAGTGTGAACTGGTCCTAAAGATTATTAGAGGTAAGGGAACGAGACTGACCAGGGATTGTGAATTCAATCAGACTAGTGGTGATATACAATCAGCACTCGTATAATAATGTGAGATCTGAGCTGTAGCTGATAGAAAATGAGACACATTCACTTGATCAGTAAATAGTTAACTTGTTGCCGACCGCAGATAGCCGAATGACGGCTGCACTGCGGCCGGCCAGTTCTGAGTGGACGTCATATGACACAGCTGATCACGTGATGTGGTAAAGGGCCAATCACAGCGGCCTTTTACCACCTGATCAGCGGTGTCCAATGACACGCTGATCAGAGGGAAATGCAAGTGCCGATTCTCGGCTGCACTTTCCTCACGCTGTCAGATCGTGAGGAAAGTACTGCCGAGAACCGGCAGTTGTCAGAGCGGGGATCGGCACTGATGATCAGTGCCCTGATGATCGGTGCCCAGCAGTGCCACCCGCAAGTTCCGCCCACCTGTGCCCTGCAGTGCGCCCACTAGCTCCGCCCACCTGTGCCCAGCAGATCACCCACCTGTGCCCAGCAGTGCACCCACCTGTGCCACTCTGCAATTTCACACACCTGTGCCCAGCAGTGCCACCCACCTGTGCCCAGCAGTGCCACCCACCTGTGCCCAGCAGTGCCACCCACCTGTGCCCACCAGTGCCACCCACCTGTGCCCACCCACCAGTGCTGCCCACCAGTGCCACCCACCAGTGCAGCCCAGCAGTGCTGCCAGTCAGTGCCACCAGTCAGTGCCCAGCGGTTGTGCCAGTCAGTGCCGCCAGTCAGTGCCCAGCAGTGATGCCTGTCAGTGCCGTCTATCAGTACCCATCATCAGTGCCGCCTATCAGTGCTGCATATTAGTGCCGCCTATCCAAGACACCTCATTAGTGCTGTCTATCAGTGCCGCCTATCCGTGCCACCTCATTAGTACTGCCTATCAGTGCCCATCAGTGCCGCCTATCAGTGCTGTCTCATCAACGCACATCAGTGAAGAAGAAAAATTACCTGTTTGAAAAATTTTATAATAGAAACAAAGAAACTTTTTTTTTTTTCTTCAAATTTTTGGCAATTTTTTATTTATAGCGCAAAAAGTAAAGCGCCCAGTGGCGATTTAAATACCACCAAAAGAAAGCTCTATTTGTGAGAAAAAAATGATCACAATTTCATATGCGTACAATGTTGCATGACTGCGCAATTGTCAATCAAAGTGCGGCAGCGCTGAAAGCTGAAAATTGGCCTGGTAAATAAGGGGATATAAGTGCCTGGTAGGCAAGTGGTTAAAAACAGTGGGGCGTTGATCCAAAGAATTGCATATGGGACAGGTGATGATGGGGTGGGGGAGGGGGTCAAGTTGTATAAGGAGACAGATTTAAAAGAATAGAAAAAAGTTACAACGAAATATACACAGCATGAAACTTGCACATTTCCTAATTGGCAGAACAGGATGCAGGTAACATTCATCCACTTTCTAGTCATTAGGCAAAATCATAATTGATTGATCAATATTTCTGGCACTGACACAACCCAGAAAATTGATCTCCACTTTTTTAACGTTCATAAATGTCAAGGAGCTTATAATCTAAGGGCAGAAATTCAGCCATGTAACTAGGTCCAATGAACCTAACAGCATGTCTTTTGAGTGTTGGCAGAAACACATCCATACAGGGAAAGCATGCAAACTGGGATGTAGCCATGACTGGGATTAGAACCCATGTCCCAAGTGCTGTAAGTTCTGAGCTCTAACTACTAAACCACTGTGGGAGAGACAGTTTGAGATACAATGTAGAATAGTTACATTGTTTAAAAATGATAAAGCGAGCGCTGGTCAAATTATATAGACTACTAAAATGGTATTACACAAGATAAATATAACCATGAACAGTAGTGCATGAACTCGTGAAAGGTCATCCACCCTTGTGACAGTGTACTACACTATTATGCACCTTTCTGGCTCCTGTGGCTGAGCTAATTCCTCCCCAGGACCATTTGGGCACCCACCCTGATGGATGGATGGCTGGAGCTGGATGACTAACCCATAGCTGCCACCAGATGTGTGATGTGTATAACCCATGCGCATTAATACTTTTGTTCTGGTGAGTGTAGACCAGTCCCAAGGGTCGTTTATCTTTCACGAGTTCATGCACTACTGTCCATCACGGAGAAACCACACGTGCCATTCATAGGCACTCTCTAAGTTGGTACTCTCACACGAAGGACATTCCATTATTCAGGAATGATTATATGAACTTATTTTAGCACCATTTACCATTTTACATCATTATTGCAATTCTTTGCACTTTTTGGTTTTTACATGCGTTCGTTATTGATCACATGCATTTATAGCGCTGCACTTGACTTTAACATAGAATAGTTACGTGATTAAAGAGAATGAAGATATATCATTATATTGGGAAATTAGAACTAGACAATCCAAATTATTTGAGATATAAGTGTGAAAATGTTTAACATTTGAAAATAGAATGTATGACATTCATTAGTAAATGCATTAGTTGTCTGATTATTTTGGAGAAACAGCAAAAAAAAAATAAATTCTAATATAGGTGTACTATTTGTTACATTCTAAGTATTCTCTTATGCTAACACAAAAACGCCAATGCTACAAAGCCTTCGTGTGTGCGCCATCTAGCGAACATATCCGGTATTGCACCTAAAAATGTGCCAGACGCGATTCCACATTTACTAATAGCAAAGTAGACGTTCGTCAATGAGATTGCTAGACGCCGCTCAGAAGACTGACCGGTCTTGATTGATTTAACTGAGTCTGCCTGAATGTTCTGAGTCTGCTGGTAGACTCAAGTCTTAGTAAATCAGGGCCTATATGTCAAAAGAAATTTGTCCAGAGGAGTCAGGACGGTTTCATGTAAGACAATAATCTGGAAAATACATGTGAAAATACACCGACCCTTGAGATTAGACTGCAAAATGAAACAGTAGGTTGCTATCTAAAAGCATCTCAGGAAGTCTAACCCTATTAACTCAATATTATTATCCAAGGTAAAATTACGGCACCAAAATGCTTGCCAGCAACATGGCTATATAAGAGAAAAGAAAAGAGAATAAGAGAGGGCAAAAAGACAGAGAGGGAGGGTAGGGGGATGAGGAGAGAGAAAAAATAAAGGTGGGGCAGTGAAAGGGAATAGGTCCACACACAGCAGTCCCCAATTCAAGGATAGAGGGGTAGAAATTTACTGCCACCAAAAGTTTCGCCAAGAAACCCATCACAAGTTCACCAGGTAATCCTTCAACCTTGCCCCGTGGGGTGAATTAGATTAACATATTCAGGCTGCATTTGATAATGAACCGAGCATGCCCACACAGTGTGGAAATGCATAATCCTCCTCTCTTGAGAAATGTGCATCAGTTCCTCCATGCCCTTTAATTCTGTTGATACGCTGGAACCACTCCACCACAGTGGGAACTTGGTTTGTGCACCATTGGACTGGGATGCAGATTCTTGCAGCATTGATCATGTGCATAGCGAGTGACTTAAAGTATACATTTTTTGATATTCCAGAGTGGTGCAACAAGTACTGCATAGGCCAGTACTCCAAGGGATCCCTGTAACTGCGGTAGTAATACGATGGACCTCTTTCCAAATGCTCATCAGAGATGCACTGCCACCATATACATTAGCAATGTTCCAGGTTCAGACAAACACCTCCAACACTGGTCAGTAACAGCTGGGCAAAACTTAGGGACTACATTTGGGGGTACAATACCACCTGATTTGCAGCTTATATCTGTTTTCCTGAATATTAACTTTCAGAGTTCCTTTGTGTGTAGTTACATATATTCTTTCCCAGTCCTCTTCAGAAAGAGTGACTCCCAAATCCCTTTCCCACTTTGAATATTTTGACCTCTTTCCTTTTATTGTGGAAGAAATTTATCCTTGTTTTTGAATTAATCTACTACACTATATGGTCTCTCCAGCGTCCCTCTCTTTTCTTTTTTGGTGGAAACTCTGTGCTTCACCAGAGACTCCTGGTCAGCTCCTCAGGATCCTTTGGTTCGTGATTTACCACCACACCACAGACCCTGGATTCATACTGCTTTTTGCAATGGAGGTTGCATAGCAAGTTGGGGTTTTGGCCATTAGGAGCTGGTTCCCTTTTTGTTTATTTGAAAAACTTAGGGCCTTATTTATAAACAAATTGCATAGAATTTTGCCCTGTTCTTTGCAAATGGTGCAAAAAGCAAACATTGTTAGGCTATTTGCGGTGCGGCTTGGAAGTTTTTCACTGATCTATACTGAAAAATAGTGCATTTGGCAACTAGATGCTATCGTGAAATTTTTATGATACTTGGCCCCATCTGGTTGCCAAAAGCAATATTTTCCATCTCAAATCAATGAACCACGCTTGACCAGCACAGGAAAGAACCTGGAAACATTTGTTTGATTGTTTTTTTTACCCCATTTGCACAGAATTTACTGTATATACATGCACGTTCACTGGGCAAATTGCTATACAATATTTTTATAAACACTCCCTTTAGTGTCCAAATTCTCTAGACAGATGTATAACTTATGTGTATTAGACATTGAGTGCTGTGTGCCTTAGTGAACACTGAAGTAAAGGTTTTTACAGTGAGTACAAAAATCTTATTTTTATGTTTGTACAGGGAACTGCAGATGCAAAGAGAGCATTGGCTGTGGCAAAACTTATGTAAGTTTGTTAAAACTGCTTTAAATTGTGATTCTTAAATGTGTATTTGTATTGCATATAGAATCAGTTTCTATCAATATAACATAAAATAATTACCTGTTTTTGTTAAATGTTCGTTTTCTCTATGGTCCATTAATTTGCCCAGATGGAATAAACACTAGGCACATGCAAAAACTGTAGGCTGGCCGTAGGGGCTTTTAACCCCTTCCGTACTAGTCATACCTCAGTTTAGCTTTGTGTCTTTAGAAAGATCTACTATTCTCAGCTTCCCTGACCAAGAGTTTGTGGGATTTCCTTCAGCTTTCGACTAATAGGAGATTACACTAGACCTTTCTCATTTTGATTAGTCTCTCCAGTTAACTATCAATCACAGACTTTAAACCAGTCATGAGAAAATATTTTGAGACTGTTCTAAAGTGTCATTCCCTGCAGGAATACCTGCTAAGTACTTTGTATTGGACTCTGCTGCATGTTTTATAAGTGCTGGTAATTTACTACGGGACGATTTCCATGCCAGAGCTGTGGCAAAAGCTTTCACACTTAGATGGTACAGTCTTTGTGGGCAGTCTGGTCCCTTTTTTAAATTTTCCTAGGGTGTGAGTACTTTAACTGTCACTTCCTGCATGAACGCTTGCATATTTCCACACTGTGAACACCATTTTTGGTTTACTGGTTGCTATTTCTTCCACATAATTAGAGCAACTGTTACAGTCAGAAGTTCTGCCGTCCTTAGATGAAAAAACCCATCCTGGAGATCTTCGGTCTTTCCCAGTTAGAGGGAGGTAATCAGATCAATTAGCTGTCCACAATTCACTTGTCCACAAAGCACTTAAACCTAAGAATGTGATTGTGTCTACTACTAGTACATTATCTAGCCTGGATTTCTCACAACCCTTAATTTGATGATTTTTTTTTTTTATAAAATTGGAAAAACCTGGATAAGTCCTTTCCAGTCATTTAATAAGTTTACCTTTTATATTAGTTGGCAGAGGGTTTTGTTAAGGAATGCATCTTCCCTACTATGGTGGCCCCCATAATATGTTTGAGCTAACCAATCCATAAATGTTGTGCCTGCTTCAATCCACTTTTTTTCTACCCTCGTGATCCAGCTGCTAACACACTTCCTGACTTGGTGGCTCTGTTCTATGGAGGAGCAATGGAGCCACCCTTAGCCAGCAACATTGTCAACCTGTGGAGAGGTAATCTTAGATGCACTGGCAAATTTAGATGGACTCCAGCAACACTTTTTAGACAGTCACAGCAACAGTGTTTTTTTTTTTTTTTTTGATTGAAGATAATCAAACAAAAGCCAACCTTTGTACGCTCTCCTCTCTGTGTTAAATGTTTTTTTCTCAATCCTCTTCCTTTTTTCCTGAACAGTTTGATCTGTTAAAGGAAGATTTTCATTTCATTTTCAAATAGGCTTAGTGGCCAGATTACCTGGTGAAAATGAAGGTAAAAAAGAAGTCTAAATTAGTTGCAATATATAATATATGTAACATACAGTTGTGTTCAAAATAATAGCAGTCAGACATCACTAACCTGATCAATCACTTTTTTTGGTAAAAATTATATTTCTACATGGCAAATAATTTACTAGCAGGTGTAGTAGAGTAATAGAAATCCAACAGACCCAACAGTCATGACATGCATGCTGCTGATTCTGTGTAATTGAATCACTAATTGAAAGAGGCGTGTTCAAAATAATAGCAGTGTGGAGTTCTAATAGTGAGGTCATTCATTCTTTGAAAAACAGGTGGCAATTATTGCCCTTATTTAAGGAAGGAAGGCAGCAAATGTTGTACATGCTGGTTACAGTGCATTTCTCTCTGAATTTCTGAGGAAAATGGGTCGTTCCAGACATTGCTGAGAAGAACAGCGTACCTTGATTAAAAAGTTGATTGGAGAGGGGAAAACATATAAAGAAGTGCAGAAAATGATAGGCTGCTCAGCTAAAATGATAGCAAATGCTTTAAAATGGCAACCAAAACCTGAAATACGTGGAAGAAAGCGAAAAACTACCATTCGAATGGATAGAAGAATAGCCAAAATGGCAAGGACTCAGCAACAATCAGCTCCAGGAAGATCAAAGAAGGTCTAAAGTTACCTGTGAGTACTGTTACAATTAGAAGACGCCTATGTGAAGCCAAGCTATCTGCAAGAAGCCCCCGCAAAGTCCCACTGTTGAAAAAAAGACGTGCTGATGAGGTTACAATTTGCCAAAGAGCACATTGACTGGCCTAAAGAGAAATGGTGCAACATTTTGTGGACTGATGAAAGTAAGATTGTTCTTTTTGGGTCTAGTGGCCGGAGACAGTATGTCAGATGACCCCCAAACATTGAATTCAAGCCACAGTACACTGTGAAGTCAGTGAAGCATGGTTGCGCAAGCATCATGATATGGGGATGTTTCTCATACTACGGTGTTGGGCCTATTTATCGCATACCAGGGATCATGGATCAGTTTGAATACATCAGAATACTTGAAGAGGTCATGCTGCCTTATGCTGAAGAGGAAATGCCCTTGAAATGGGTGTTCCAACAAGACAACGACCCCAAACACACCAGTAAACGTGCAACATCTTGGTTCCAGACCAACAAGATTGACGTTATGGAGTGGCCAGCCCAATCCCCGGATCTTAATCCAAAAGAAAACTTGTCGGGTGACATCAAAAATGCAGTTTCTGAAGCAAAACCAAGAAATAGAGAAGAACTGTGGAATGTAGTTCAATCATCTTGGGCTGGAATACCTGTTCACAGGTGGCAGAAGTTGGTTGATTCCATGTAACACAGATGTACAGCAGTTCTCAGAAACAGTGGTTATACAACTAAATATTAAGTGATTCAAAGGAAAGCAAAATCTTCAAACATTTTTCAGTTTATATAGTGAATGTTTGAGTTTGTAAAGAAGAATACAAACACTGCTATTTTTTTGAACAGTCTAATATTCACTTTTCTTCATTTTTTTTTTTTAGAGGAACAACACAAATTTGATATATTTTTTGATTTGGAATAGAATGTGTAGTGTTCCTAATGCATTTGTGTGTATGGAAATAAAAGCTATTAGAAGGATTTTGAGCTTTATTCACTTTTTTCAACACACTGCTATTATTTTGAACACAACTGTATGTATATGAGTCTTTAAGGGGATCCATGAAAAATCCACATTTAATTTTAAATTTAGGATGGGCATTAGATGTTAGAAGGGTTTTGTACTCTTGGTCTTCTCTGTGTCTATTTCTCCCTTTTACCTAAATGGTAGGCTGACCATAGCCTGTTTGCATAACAAAGTGGATTCTCATTAATTTCCTGCTTTGTTCTATAAGCTGCTTTTTAATCCTATGTCAAAGGGATGTAATAGTTTTAGCAATTCATCTACAGTTTCACTGTAATTTGCTCTTCCTTCTTTAACATGGTCTGGCAAGCAAAACCATGTATTCACTTCAACTGTTAAAAGCAAGATTTCTATCAGGTCACTTGAGTTGGTAACTCCTAGTAATTTACATCATTGCAAGACATTGCATGAAATGCTATGTGCACTCCTGGCAATAGTTTGCCAATATTAGCTACAAGTAGCACACTTTCTAAAGACTGCATGTGCTCACTAGCCATATTTTGTGCTAGGCTGGCAATTCCTGTTGATCTGCATACACACCCTTTATAAAATGCAAGAAAAATCTTTAAAAAAAAAAAGTAGACTATATCTTTGTGCATAGAAATTGATTACAAACTGCACCCCCAGCTATTTGTTATAGCCCATGTCTGTATCAAGCATTTAGAGCACCCAATGTTCCTTCTTAGGAATACAAACAATTGGTGTAGCGTGATTAAAATCTCCAATGGAGAATTATAATGTGCCAAATAGTGAAACAACTCAAAATTGTAAATACTAAATAAAAACAAAAATTGATGACCACAGCACAATATTACATATATAGTGAGAAACACTTCTGTGCCCCCAACGCTGGGAGATATAACCTACACAAAGAGTGACAAAATAGTGCTCTGTGTCCACACACTCATATCAAAATACCAATAAAACATCAATCAAAACATAGTGAATATAATATAAATAAATCCTTCAAAAATTAATATATGGATATATATATATAATGATATGTGACACCAGTGTCCACAGGAATAAGTAAAAACATGTAGGTGATTCTTGTGCGTTGTGGCTTCTGGTGATGACTCCACACACAGCTAGATTGGCTCCTCACCTCCTTACTGCGACCCTAAAAGGGCCTACAGGCCTTTTGGATCACTCCTGGATCCTCCTAGATCAAAACGTATCCTCCAGAGAATTTTACACCAGCAGACACAGCATATATCTTCCAGACCAGGGACCAGCTCTATTTCCCCCTTTCTTAAATGGCTCTAATCAGTATGACCAGCTCTCAAGTAATCCATAAAGAGAAAGAACCTTCTATAGTGTGATACCATTTATTAAGCAGTAAAAACAAATACAATCATAACACTCACATTGTTGATCATCTTGTACATAGCCTTTAGAACCTCCATGTATGGGTGTACTTGCATGGGTTCATCTAAGAGTCCAAAGATGGCGTCCACGCCGCAACTACTTGGAGAATTAAAAGAGGACTCTAACAATAGAATTATAGCATGTGCGGATGTATCTTCCCTGTACACGATTAGTCATGATGATGCAAGAGAAGCGGTAGATTGGGGTCTGAATGAATTTGCTAATCATACATTGAATCAGAACAATTTTGTATTCGCACGCCTGGACTTTTGCATTGCACATAATTATTTTTGGCATGAAAATACGTTTTATAGCCAAAATAAAGGGGTCGCCATGGGAGCAAGGTTCGCTCCAAGTGTAGCGAACTTGTTCATGGCACATTGGGAAAAAGTGGTAATATACAAGAATTTCCCAGCCAGTTTGACACTATACAAGAGATATATAGATGATGTGATCTTAATATGGGAAGGTGAAATAGAGGCTTTACAATGGTTTCTTAATTCACTTAATAAGAACAATAAGAATATAATATTTTGTTGGGAGACTAGTACTACTAATATCAATTTTTTTTATTTAACTATCACTATTGATAAAGGGGCGACCTTTAAGGATGTAGATAGGAATGGTTATATCCCTATAACTAGCTGCCATTTTCCGCTTTGGTTGTTAAATATACCTAAAGGACAATTTATTAGGCTAAAAAGAAATTGTACCAAAAAAGATTATGATCAACAGGTAGAAATGATGAGTCATATATTTTTGGATAAGGGTTACTCCACGGAGATGATTAAGGGTTTTATGTCACAAGTTGGAAACATAGGTCGTTATTGCTTAAAGATAAAAAAGGAAACTTCGAAGATCAGACAGCTATCATATTGGATTTTAATGCACATTATAAGAAGATTGAGCATATCAGTAAAAAACACTGGTCGATTCTCAAAGCAGACCCTGTGTTACATGAGATATTACCCGAAAAACCTAAGTTAATCTATCGCAAAGCCCCAACACTGAGAAATAAATGTTCTAGATCCCCCTATTAGGGAAAAAACATATTACTTTTCCAGATCAGATAGGATTTTTCCCATGTAAGGTATGTTTTGCATGTAGGGCCACTAAAGGTGAAAATTTAAAACGTAAAACGTTTATGGCAACTAACACTGGTGAAGAATTAAAGAGAAGTGATTTTATTACATGTAGGACAGAGGGAGTAGTATATTGTTTGGAATGTAAATGTGGCTTGCAATATATTGGTAGAACCAAAAGGCCACTATGAAAAAGAATATGAGAACATGTCCAAAATATACGGAAAGGTTTTCCTAAACATAGTGTGTCTAGACCCTTTTCTATGTGCCATAATAAGGATCCATCATCCCTACGGTTCTGGGGATTAGAAAATATAAATGTCACTGGAGAGTAGCAATAAGGTGCGTATGTTAAGGCAGAATCCCGTGGGATTTCTAATATGAAGACACAGGCACCTGGAGGACTTAATGTTGAATTCGACCTCAATTGTTTTATTAGTGATTATTAAATATTTTATCCATCTGACTGTTAGTATTTAATTTTCTTTTTATCTATTATGTTTTATAAATATGAAAATGTATATAATATATGAGTACACTGAATGATATGAGGTGTCCTTGCAAGGTTTTATGCTATTTTTAATATTTATAGTTTTTTTAAAATATTTTTGAATTTATAGCTTATCTTATTCCCCACTTTTTAGCAGCGTCAGTTTAGTAGTATACTTAGCGTCAATTATCCTGGTTATTGTTAGTATATATGGTCTCAGAATTGAAAGTCTTATGTGCATTGGCTGGTATGGAGATTTTAATATAAGATGTGCAATACAGTATGGGTTAGGTAGTGACTATTTAAATAAAGTTTATTTTAAAGTATGGTTAACTATATTAGCTATTGGGGTTTACAGTTTTGGGTTTGGGTTTTAACTGATAAATGTTTCAATATATAGGATTGTTGGTTACATCTTTTGTATATGATATATGTTAATAGCCATTCCTGTGGGCTTCAGTAAAATGGCCACCGCTTATTGGAGGAGCATATTAGATTATATAGGGACATTATGTATTAGCGGTTTTAGCATAGGAGTTTTTTATTCATAAGGATCCCAATAAGGTTATAGTCCATATACATGTGTGTTTTTTGTGCTTATCCAAGTATATTAGAGCAGAGTGGTTGATACAGCGGTAGGATAGAATATCAGTGCAGTCCATGGGAAAATGGCCACCGTAAGCCCGCCCACTAAGTAAATTGGTCAGATTGCTTCCCTATTTAAGGAAGTATAGTTGACCAATGATGTTACCCTGATGAAGTCACGTGAGCAGTGACGCAACGCATAGGTGACGTCCCTTCCGGCGCGGACGCCATCTTTGGACTCTCAGATGAACCCATGCAAGTACACCCATACATGAGGTTCTAAAGGCTATGTACAAGATGATCAACAATGTGAGTGTTATGATTGTATCTGTTTTTACTGCCTAATAAACGGTATCACACTATAGAAGGTTCTTTCTCTTTATGGATTACTTGAGAGCTGGTCATACTGATTAGAACCATTTAAGAAAGGGGGAAATAGAGCTGGTCTCTGGTCTGGAAGATATATGCTGTGTCTGCTGGTGTAAAATTCTCTGGAGGATACGTTTTGATCTAGGAGGATCCAGGAGTGATCCAAAAGGCCTGTAGGCCCTTTTAGGGTCACAGTAAGGAGCCAATCTAGCTGTGTGTGGAGTCATCACCAGAAGCCACAACACACAAGAATCACCTGCATGTTTTTACTTATTGCTGTGGACACTGGTGTCACATATTATATATATATCCATATATTAATTTTTGAAGGATTTATTTATATTATATTCACTATGTTTTGATTGATGTTTTATTGGTATTTTGACATGAGTGTGTGGACACAGAGTACTATTTTGTCACTCTTTGTGTAGGTTATATCTCCCAGCGTTGGGGGCACAGACGTGTTTCTCACTATATATGTAATATTGTGCTGTGGTCATCAATTTTTGTTTTTATTTAGTATTTACAATTTTGAGTTGTTTCACTATTTGGCACATTATAATTCTCCATTGGAGATTTTAATCACGCTACACCAATTGTTTGTATTCCTAAGAAGGAACATTGGGTGCTCTAAATGCTTGATACAGACATGGGCTATAACAAATAGCTGGGGGTGCAGTTTGTAATCAATTTCTATGCACAAAGATATAGTCTACTTTTTTTTTTTAAAGATTTTTCTTGCATTTTATAAAGGGTGTGTATGCAGATCAACAGGAATTGCCAGCCTAGCACAAAATATGGCTAGTGAGCACATGCAGTCTTTAGAAAGTGTGCTACTTGTAGCTAATATTGGCAAACTATTGCCAGGAGTGCACATAGCATTTCATGCAATGTCTTGCAATGATGTAAATTACTAGGAGTTACCAACTCAAGTGACCTGATAGAAATCTTGCTTTTAACAGTTGAAGTGAATACATGGTTTTGCTTGCCAGACCATGTTAAAGAAGGAAGAGCAAATTACAGTGAAACTGTAGATGAATTGCTAAAAGTATTACATCCCTTTGACATAGGATTAAAAAGCAACTTCTAGAACAAAGCAGGAATTTAATGAGAATCCACTTTGTTATGCAAACAGGCTATGGTTAGCCTACCATTTAGGTAAAAGGGAGAAACAGACACAGAGAAGACCCAGAGTACAAAACCCTTCTAATATCTAATGCCCATCCTAAATTTAAAATTAAATGTGGACTTTACTTATTGCTGTGGACACTGGTGTCACATATCATATTTTATATATATATATATATATATATATATATATATATATATATATATATATATATCTCCATATATTAATTTTTAGAAGGATTTATTTATATTATATTCACTATGTTTTGATTGATGTTTTATTGGTATTTTGATATGAGTGTGTGGACATGGAGTACTATTTGGTCACTCTTTTTGTGTAGGTTATATCTCCCAGCATTGGGGGCACAGAAGTGTTTCTCATTATATATGTAATATTGTGCTGTGGTCATCAATTTTTGTGTTTATATTTAGTATTTACCATATTGAGTTGTTTGTTTACACTGTTTGTTTCACTATTTGGCACATTATAATTCTCCGTTGGAGATTTTAATCACGGTTTGGGTTAGAGAGCACTACGCCAATTGTTTGTATTCCTTGGTTTTCACTTTAGGTAATAAGGTGCAGGTGTCAGCAGCTGATATAGGGTTATTAGGTCTGAGCGCATGAGGTTTTCCTTGCAAATTTTCCTTCTTAGCATTCAAACGAAAACCTATCATTAGTGTACTTTTGTAGATATTGCAACCCTTTAAAATATTGCTGAAAGAGACCACCAAATTTGTGTCCAAGTCATGGTCTCCATCTATTGACTTTTTTGGGACCCTCAACAATAACGATCTAAATATTAAGCTCACTTATACACATAGTACCAAAGAGATCCACTTTCTAGATGTGACACTTATCAACTCTGGAGGACATATTACCGCAGAAGCTTTTTTTAAAGAAACCGATAGGAACAGCTACATTTCCACAGACAGCTGTCACCATCCCTTCTGGCTCGCAAACATACCCAAGGGTCAGTTTATGAGGGTGCTGAGGAATTGTACCAATTTGGAAGCATACCACAATAAAGCTATGGTACTGCATAAGAGGCCTTCTGAAAAAGGGTATGATGCAGCTAAATTAAATTCAGATATTATTATTATTATACAGGATTTACAGGTGAAACTCGAAAAATTAGAATATCGTGCAGAAGTTCATTTATTTCAGTAATGCAACTTGTTCTGCTTCGCGTTATTGAACTGTTGTATAACACTAGTCAGACAGTCTAACAATAATTCAGAAGTCAAGAAACGTGAGACATCAGATCTGTATGTATTCTTTGTTTTGAATAACTTTGTAAAACTACAACTTAATCACAAACAAAACATATGTGTCAGTACATTAAACATTATACAACAGCTTCATCCCATCAGTGAGTGTACTCATGGACAATTCCACCATAAGTCCAGGAATAGCTTGGAGCTCCACTGTATGCTACTTGCTAGTTTCAGAAGCAGTCACGAAATGGAGGATAGGAAGTTCCAGGTTAGAGGTTATTGCCTCTATGTGAAAATTACCACTTCCTGACAAATCCTGATATAACTAGGCATAATAACTCTAACCAATAGATGGCAGCAACATCACATAACATTACAGTATATTACATACATTATTTTCAACAATATGGGCAGAACACTCCCTGTCTGGCATAATTTATTATGCCACTACCTATGTAACAACTGCTATGCAAAAAAAACACACAAACAGGAAAATGGAATCCTAGCTAATCTTAGACTAAAACTATAATGTCATAGTTCAATCATTACCCTACCAAAAACAGTATATATACGGTATACCAGCCTTTCTCAACCTTTGGAAGTTCGGCAAGAGACAAGCGTCCACCCACTCTCAACAACCCATTCTTGTCTACGAAGGGGCTGAGCTTCCTAAGACGGCTTTGTTTTGGGAATGTCTTTTGTTTTGTGATGGAGTCAATTTTCTTCTGGAAATGTTTGTTTTGAACAGAAGAAATAACAGACTTTGCCTGAGAAATTTCCTCTAGATTGACCTGTTCATGGAAACTTTCCCACCTTCTGACCTGATCGCTATCGGTTTCCCTACGGAAGGTTTTAGCGACGTGGATGAGTCTGGCTAGGGTTTTAACTAATATCTTCCAGCAAGAAAATCTCTCAAAAGCAATGTGAATGAAGTGCTTCAGAAACTTTGGTACTGAAACTTGTAATTTCCGATCTGATTTCAGGGTCAGCTTCGGGCTCTATGAGCAGATAAATATTAGCAGTGTCTATATCTTCACAGTGTGGTTGGTACAGAAAGGATGGGCCTGAGAACCATATAGAATTCTGCAGGCATGCAGCTTGAGTAGGTCTAGTGGCAAAATCTGCAGGGTTTTGCTCTGTAGATACATAGAACCACTGATCTGGATGTGTAGATTGCCGGATTCTATTCACTCTGTTGGAGACATACAGATAGAATCTCCTTGTGGTGTTGCAAATGTACCCTAGGACAGTCTTGCTATCAGTGAAGAATTTGACAGCATCAAAGTCAGTGTCTAGTTCATAAGTGATTAGCTCAGACATTTCGACTGCAAGTACAGCAGCACACAACTCTAAACGAGGAATCGTGTGGGCTGGTTTAGGGCTTAATTTGGACTTTCCTATAACAAATCCAACATGGCACACATTTTCTGCATCAATTACTTTCAAGTAAGCCACTGCACCTATCACCATGGTGGATGCGTCTGAGAAAATGCACAGTTCTTTCCTGCGAGCTGTTGATAGAGATATGGAAACATAACATCTGTCTATCTTTAGGTGCTCTAACGCTTGCAAGGATTCTGTCCATTGAACCCGCTCACATAGTCTCCCTTCCGGAAGCAATGCATCCCATTCACTTTTCCCAGATGACAGTTCCCGAACTAAGGCCTTACCTTTTATTGTCACAGGTGACACAAACCCTAGGGGATCATAGAGGCTATTTACGGTGGATAGAATTCCTCTACGTGTAAAGGGCTTTTCCTCTGAAGAAACTCGGAAAACAAAACTATCTGTTTCAAGATCCCAACTCAGGCCTAGGCTTGTCTGCAGAGGAAGGGTGTCTGTACCTAGGCAAAGATCTTTAAGGTCCTTAGCTCTGTCTGCTACAGGGAAGGCTTCCATTACTCTTTGGCTGTTGGAAGCGATTTTATGAAGACGCAGATTGGATTCTGCCAGCATTTGCTTTGCTTTACTGAGGATGGAAATTGCATCTTCAGGCATGCTAGCAGAAGCGAGTCCATCATCTACATAGAAATGCCTCAATACAAAGTGTTTGGCTTCTTGTCCATAGAACTCCGCATTTTTCTGGGCAGCCTTTTGCATGCAGTATATAGCAACAGCAGGAGAGGGCCTGTTGCCAAATACGTGCACTTTCATTCTGTACTGGACTATTTCCTTGTCTATGTCATTGTCTTCATACCAGAGAAAATGTAGAAAGTGTCTATGGTCTTCTCTGACAAGAAAGCAATAAAACATTTGTTGTACATCTGCTGTGAAAGCAATGGGTTCTTTTCTGAAGCGCATAAAGACACCTAGCAAAGTATTGTTTAGGTCAGGGCCACTTAACAGTACGCCCTTTAAAGAAACTCCATACTCTGCACTGGAATCAAAAACTATTCTGACTTGGTTAGGTTTGTGCGGATGGTAAACACCAGTGTTCCCTATCTGTCTCAATTGGTCCTTCAACTTCAGCGTGATCATTGTCCAGCATCCTTTTAATGAATTCAGTGAAATCTCTTTTCGCTTCTGGCTTTCTCTGTAGTGTTTTGCTGAGTGAATGCAAACGCTTCATGGCTTGCTCCCTGTTACAAGGCAAGACACGTCTGGGTGTGCGAAAGGGGAGAGGGGCATTCCAACTGTGATTGTCATCTTGGTAGGCCTCTCTATCCATAATCTGTAAGAAGGTCTGATCCTCTATAGAGAGGGCCTGTTTATCATCATCCTTAGTTTTCTGAAACACTGTAATCCCTAGATTGTCTGTCTCAATGTCGGAATTGACTTCTTCTTTGCCATATAGTGTAGAAGAGTCCCAGTGTTGTGTTGACCTGCCAAAGCTTTCCTTGACAATGAAGCTGTTGTGACAGGGACTGAGAAGAGATGTGCGTCCATTTGTTAACAAAGATGTCTTCAAAATACTAATGTTGTCAGGCTGGTGCACTGTCCCCAGACAAACTTCTCCTACAATGACCCACCACAGGTCCAGTCTCTGTGCATAGGGGGCATTGTAAGGTCCATTGATTTGCTGGCGCACCTTGTGTACCTGAAGGATGTCTCTTCCAAGAAGTAGAAGGATCGAAACATCTGGCTCAACAGCTGGGATAAGGTGAGCAATTGAGCGGAGGTGAGGGTGATGATGGGCTACTTCTGGAGAGGGAATCTCTGTTTTGTCATCAGGTATCATGACACACTCTCTTAGGGTTGGAAGTGGGAAATGCACTTTCTTATTGAAGGATTCAATGGTAAAGCCAGTAGCTCTTCTCCCTGTGGTTTCAATTGTCCCTGCACATGTCCTTAGGGTGTATGGAACTGCACTTGCCTTAAGGTTAAAGGTATCAAAGAAGTCTGTCTTTGCAAGGGATCTGTTGCTCTGTTCATCTTGCATACCTTTTTTAACTGCCTTTTCTTTATTGCCAGTGGGATATACAGTCACTAAACAGATTTTAGAGCATGATCGTGCACTCTTGCCTTGTCCACATACTTCAGTGCAATTTGACATTACTGAAGAGAGTGGGGTCTCTTGTTGCTCCCTGCCCTGATCTTTCATGGGTTCTACAGTCTCTAGTGGTGCAGGAGCAGGGCCAGGGTGCAAAGCTGCAATATGTCTCTCACACACATTCTGTACATTCCACTGGTATTTTACAGTCTTTGGCAATGTGGTAAGTAGATCCGCAGCACTTAAAACAGATGCCGTTTTGTTTAAGGAAGGGCATCCGCTCTGCAATAGGTTTGCTTCTAAAGCCTTTGCATTTCTTTAGTGGATGTGGTTTTTTGTGTATTGGGTTTTCTATTGTATGTACCTTATGGGTGCTTTGACAGTCTGTGACTTCTGAAGGTACATCTGTTTTGTGTGTGGATACAGAGGTCTTACTGTGAGGTCTATGAGGTCATTGCGATTGATTGCCGCTGGTTGTGAAGGTGAAATTGGGATCACTTCCGATTTTTGCTTGCTGTCGGACAAACCTAGAGAGCACAGAGAAAGGGGGAAAAGTGATTCCATAATCTTCTTTGAATTTACCTCCCACAGACATCCACTTGTCTTGCAGATTTGAAGATTGTTTCTCTACTATGGGATTAGTGCCTATGGCCGTATCTAGATATGAAAGCCCTGGCAAGTAGCCATTCTCTTTGGCATAATCTATCTCTAGCATAATATCATTCAAGTTTTTTCAACAGTGCTCCTTCAATTACCTCTGGGGATCTATACGTTTCTTCTAGTCTTTTCCAGGTCATGTTGAGTCCTGTTGCAGGGTTGAACAGGTTTGCTCTTCTCATCCTCTTTGCATGCTCTGCTGACTCGGTACCAAGCCATTTTATCAATAAATCAAGCATTTCTGCTGGTGATAAGTTCAGACCTCTAGTGGCATTCAGAAATGAAGCTTTCCATGCCCAATAGTTTTCAGGACAGTCATCAAATTGGAGAAAGCCTGAGCTGACCATTTCTTTGCAGTTAAGATATTTGGTGACATCCACTGCACATTGTTGTTCGCACATGTAATCTTTAGGTTGAGGTGGTGGGAACAGTTGTTTTTTGTTCCTAGGGGATTCTGGTGCTTAATTTTTGGTTTTCTGGTGGCCACTAACCTCTTGTGGTTGATTGGGCCTGCCCAGGGGGTCTGTAGATCTTGGCCTGAATTCCTTTGCTTCAGGTTTAAGAGACTGTTCCTTTGTATGTACATCAGTAAGGTTCTGGACGTACTCATTTGTACGATCTGCAGAGGATAGAGGTTTTTCTGGAACCTTTGGGTCTTTATATGCTTTTTCACTTCCTGACCGGCTTGTTCCCATGTAGGCAGCGGCCTCTGCTTCAGCAGCTGCAGTCTGTCGCTGCAGGATAAGCAATTTTGATTCTAATTCCACCTCTTCTTGTGCTATGACAGCTTTCATCATGGCTTTCTTAGCTGCTACCTCCTGCATCATCATGGCTTCTTTTTCTGCTGTGGCAGCTTTCTTAGCTGCTATCTCCTGCATCATCATGGCTTCTTTTTCTGCGTACTGTAGCTGGACACGGGCAGCTTCTGCCTTGGCATGAGCTCTAACTGCTGAGGAACTTGCTGAGGACATCTTGCTAGATCGTGAAGATCTGGACACATGTGACTGTGCATCATCTTGCTGGGCGCTGGGGATGTTATCCCTACCTCACTGTGTCGGCAGTAGTGTGTCATCAGCCTGGTACTTTGTTCCTGATCTTAGGCTCATGCTGCAGTAACGGCGTCTCCGTTTATTCCAGACTGCCACGTGGGTGTCCTTTTACTGTTCTGCTTCGCGTTATTGAGCTGTTGTATAACACTAGTCAGACAGTCTAACAATAATTCAGAAGTCGAGAAACGTGAGACATCAGATCTGTATGTATTCTTTGTTCTGAATAACTTTGTAAAACTACAACATAAGCACAAACAAAACATATGTGTCAGTACGTTAAACATTATACAACAGCTTCATCCCATCAGTGAGTGTACTCAAGGACAATTCCACCATAAGTCCAGGAATAGCTTGGAGCTCCACTGTATGCTACTTGCTAGTTTCAGAAGCAGTCACGAAATGGAGGATAGGAAGTTCCAGGTTAGAGGTTATTGCCTCTATGTGAAAATTACCACTTCCTGACAAATCCTGATATAACTAGGCATAATAACTCTAACCAATAGATGGCAGCAACATCACATAACATTACAGTATATTACATACATTATTTTCAACAATATGGGCAGAACACAACTTAAAAGGTGAAATTAATATATGAGCTAGACTCATTACATGCAAAGCAAGATAGTTCAAGCCGTGATTTGTCATAATTGTGATGATTATGGCTTACAGCTCATGAAAACCCCAATCCACAATCTTAGAAAATTAGAATATTGTGAAAAGGTGCAATATTCTAGGCTTAAAGTGTCCCACTCTAATCAGCTAATTAAGCCATAACACCTGCAAAGGGTTCCTCATCCTTTAAATGGTCTCTCAGTCTGGTTCAGTAGGAATCACAATCATGAGAAAGACTGCTGACCTGACAGTTGTGCAGAAAACCATCATTGACACCCTCCATAAGGAGGGAAAGTCTCAAAAGGTAATTGCAAAAGAAGTTGGATGTTCCCAAAGTGCTGTATCAAAGCACATAAATAGAATGTTATGTTGAAGGGAAAAGTGTGGAAGTAAAAGGTGCACAAGCAGCAGGGATGACCGCAGCCTGGAGAGGATTGTCAGGAAAAGGCCATTCAAAAGTGTTGGGTACTTTCACAAGGAGTGGACTGAGGCTGGAGTCAGTGTATCAAGAGCCACCACACACACAGATGGATCCTGGACATGGGCATCAAATGTCGTATTCCTCTTGTCAAGCCGCTCCTGAACAACAAACAACGTCAGAAGCGTCTTACCTGGGCTAAAGAAAAACAGACCTGGTCTTTTGCTCAGTGGTCCAAAGTCCTCTTTTCTGATGAGAGCAACTTTTGCATCTCATTTGGAAACCAAGGACCCATAGTATGGAGGAAGAAAGAAGCACACACTGCAAGATGCTTGAAGGTCCAGTGTTGATTTGGGGATCCATGTCAACTACTGGTGTTGGTCCATTAAGTCCAGGGTCAATGCAGCCATCTACCAGGAGATTTTGGAGCACTTTATGCTTCCTTCCGCAGATGAGCTTTATGGAGATGCTGACTTCATTTTCCAGCAGGACTTGGCACTTGCCCACACTGCCAAAAGCACCAAAACCTGGTTCAATGACCGTGGGATTACTGTGCTTGATTGGCCAGCAAACTCGTCTGACCTGAACCCCATAGAGAATCTATGGGGCATTGCCAAGAGAAAGATGAGAGACATAAGACCGAACAATGCAGAAGAGCTGAAGGCCGCTATTGAAGCATCCTGATCTTCCATAACACCTCAGTAGTGCCGCAAGCTGATGGCTTCCATGCCACGCCGCATTGAGGCAGTAATTACTTCAAAAGGGGCCCAAACCAAGTACTGAGTACATATGCATGCTTATACTTTTCAGAGGTCCGATATTGTTCTATGTGCAATCCTTGTTTTATTGATTGCATGTAATATTCTAATTTTCTGAGATTGTGGATTTGGGGTTTTCATGAGCTGTAAGCCATAATCGTCACAATTATGACAAATCACGGCTTGAACTATCTTGCTTTGCATGTAATGAGTCTATCTCTTATATTAGTTTCACCTTTTAAGTTGCATTACTGAAATAAATGAACTTTTGCACGACATTCTAATTTTTCGAGTTTCACCTGTATATAGCGCCAACAGTTTGCTCAGCGCTTTACAATATAACAGGAAACAATGCAGCAACAGTACAGTTCAATACAAGAGGGATAGGACTGGGGGGGAGGAGCCTGTACATGGCGGCGGTGGAGAGCACAAGATAGGAGCTCTCCGACAGTACTCCTCCGCCTAAGTCTCCCCAGCAACCCCATCCAAGAAGAGACATGAGCGGCTGAAGAAGTACCTGGAGAGTGGGGACCTCGGCGGCAGTGTGGGGTCTCGAGGTGGAGAGAGAGAGGAGCTGCTGGTGTGGGCTGGTCCACCCGGCAACCTGGATCGCGGCAAGTGAGAGAGCCGGGAAGCCGGGTTGCCGAGGTGACAGGAGAGTGGCGTGACCACGTGGTCAGCCGCAAAGGAGCGCTGGGAAAGGAGGAAGCCGGCCGGCGTCTTGCAAGGAGCAGGGAGAGACAAGGCAGCTTATCTGAGTACCCCCCTAGCTGTACCTGCACCGGAGAAAAGTCGGGTACGCCTGCTGATCCACTAACCACGGATACCCCTATGGGAGAAGATATAAGAGGGGAAAAAAAAAGTTAATGAAAACGACCCTGTGGAATCCCCAATCAAACCGTTTGGAACTGAAGCCAGCAAGCAGGAATCACACTGAGGAGAAGGAGGGGAGAGCTGGGTGAGTGGAGGCTGCTGAAAATGAAAATTAATTCATGAATTTATGGTTTATTATTTTCCTCGTATTGTTTATTGTTTATGATACAACATAAAAAGAACAAAGGAGAAGAGAGAGGAGGGGATTCCCAGGGTTTTTGGAAGGAGAGATTAATTAAGCAACTGAAGCAGGAAAACTAGAGAATAATTTACCAGGCAAAGAGGGGACCCTACTATAGAATTGTAATATCATATGGAAAAATAGAAGAGCCCTATAGAAGACATGAAGAATAAGAGCACTAAAGGAAGCGGGCTTAAAGGGTCCCAATCAGGAACAATTAAAAAATATACATCGCAGGGAAATATAACCCCAGAAAGGTCACAAAGTACAAATGGAAAAAGAGAGGGTGACATCAGTCTGGAAAAAAGCCCTAGATTATCACTGGGCTTGAATGTCACTAATCAGCTGATATCGGAAATGGTGGAGAGGAGAGAAATGGAAAGTGACCTACAAGCACCAAATAAAAAAGAGATGGCAGAAATGTTTGGGGCCTTAGAAAAGATAATAAGGAATGAAATGGCAACTATCCGGAAGTACTTGGGGCAGGTGCTGATAAGAGTGGAGGAAATGGAGGAAAAAGTTAAATATCAGGCCCAGAACATTTCTCAGTTGGAGGAAAAAGTAAAGAGTATGGAGAAGACTCAGGAGAAGTTGGTGTATAGACTGGAAGTACTAGAGAATAGGGATAGGAAGAACAACCTAAGGCTGAGAGGGATCCCAGAGACTATAGAAGGGGAAACATTACAAAAAGAAATATGTAAAATCTTAAATTTCACAATGAACAGAGCTGCGTCAGAGGTGATTAAAACAGATGGTGTTTGGAGAAGAGGGAAAAAATATCAAAAGGGTGGGAAGGAAAAACCGAGAGATGTAATTGTTCAACTCCACAGATATGGCGATAGAGAAGAGATATGGAGGAAGATTAAAGGGAAAACAATGATTAAATATGGTGAAATGGATATTCAGATCTTTGCAGACCTTACACCAGAAACCTTGTGGAGAAAAAGAACTTTGAAACCACTGACAGAGCAGATGGGAAAAAAGGTGTTTTATAGATGGGGAAACCCAATTTGCCTGATTGGGTGGAAAAATGGGATAACAGCCTACCTGAGATTCCCAGAAGATATGAGAGATTTTTGTGAAAAACTTGAGTTGCAAAGAATGGAGATTCACGGAAGGGAAGAAGAAAATAAAGGAGGAGAGGCAAGACGAGGACTGGCAGACTGTTAGAGGGAGAAAGTAGAGTTAATTACTGCCTAAATAGAGATCTTTCCGAGATCTTCCCTAGGGGGGAAACCGTGGAATGTTAATTTTTAAGAAATGATATAACGGATGGGAAGAGCTGGGGAGGAGGGCGAAGGAGGAGGAGCTGCCCATGGGCAGAGTTCAACCCCAAAGAATAATCAACAGTGGTTCTTAGGCCCACAAATGATTAATAGGTATATTAGATGCCTAGTGGTGGGGGGGGGAAGGGGAAGGGGGGGTTGGGAGGGCAGGGATGGGGAGTGGGAGGGGGGGAGGGATGGGGTTGGATAGGAGGGGGGAGGGATGGGGGTGGATGGAGAGGGGGGAGAGAGGGAAAACGCTCTATAGGAGTAAGAAAGAAGGGAAGGAGGAGTTAGTAGGAAATGAATAAGATGGAAGAAATCCAATGTATAACCTACAATGTAAAAGGGTTAAGCTGTCCAGGAAAGAGATATAGGCTATTTAAAGAACTGCAACATAGAAAATCCTCAGTGGTATTCTTGCAGGAAACACATTTAGAGATCGAGTCAAGGGTCAGATTGAGGACATTGATATTTTCCAACATGGTTTTATGCGGACTCACCAATTAAAAGAGCAAAGTGAGTTGCTATAGGCTTTGCAAAGAATATAAGGTTCGAGGTGGAGGAGAGATTAACGGATCTGGAGGGAAGGTTTTTATTTTTGAGAGGTAAATTACAGGGAATCGAGTGTACAATAGCAAACATATATAGTCCAAATAAAAGGCCAGAGAGGTTTATGAGAGAAGCGTTGAAAAGATTGATGGATTTTAAAAAGGGGTGCATGATAGTAGCGGGAGACTTTAACATCTGTATGGACCCGTGGATGGATACCACTTCCTGTGTGAGGAGGGAGGAAAGCAAGTCCTTGAGAACGTTAAAAAAAATTGTTGCACGAGTGTCAGCTGGTGGACATCTGGAGAATTAGGAACATGAAGGAGAGAGATTATACTTTCTTTTCGCACGTCCATGAGATTTATTCTAGACTAGATTATATATTAATAGAACATCAAATGATAGAGCTGGTGGCAGAAGTAAAAATTGAAGGAAGTACCCTGTCGGATCATGCCCCAGTTGCAATGAAGTTAAGATGGGGTAGAGAGGGGAGAGAAGGATATGTATGGCGGTTGAATGAGGCACTTCTTATGGATGAAGAGATTGGTCAAAGAATTGAGAGGGAAATAGAATGGTTTTTTGAAGAGAATGAAACGGAGGATGTGTCGGTGGCAACGGTGTGGGAAGCACATAAAGCTTACATCAGAGGTCTACTCATTGCAATGGGGGCAAAAAAGAAAAAAGAAAGGAGAGAAAAGATAAATAGATTATTAAATGAAATATATGATCTTGAACAAGTACATAAAAGGGAAAGATCTAAGGAGATAATGCAGATGTTAATAAAGAAGAAAGAAGAACTAGAGAATGTAATGGAGGAGGAAAAAAGAAGAGCCTTTAATAAAATAACAAGTGAAAGGTATAGATGGGGAGATAGGCCGGGAAAGTATTTAATGAGAACTTTAAGAAAGAAGAAAAATAGAAATTATATTGAGAAAATAAGAAATCCCAAGGGGGAATTAGTATACTCAACTAAGGATATCGCTAGAATATTTAAAGAGTATTATAATGAGTTGTATAATATCATACCTCAGGACATGTTTTAGAAAACAGAAATAGTAAATAGAGGGAAAAGAAAGACATACCTAGAGGATGCCGGCCTACCGAAATTAAGAGAAACAATTGAATGCTTTAGAAGCAGAAATAACTTTAGAGGAAATAAAAATAGCGTTAAAAAGCATGCCGGGAGGGAAAAGCCTGGGTCCAGATGGATATACAGCCGAATACTATAAAAAAATATAGAGAGCTCTTAATACCTAAGATGATGATTTACATGAACGCCTTGGGGAACGGGATGGAGATAAGGGGAGAATCTCTACAGGTTAATATAGTATTTATACATAAGGAAGATAAAGACCCCTCGCAATGTGCGAGTTACCGACCAATAGCGCTGTTGAATGTAGACACTAAAATATATGCAAAGGTGTTGGCAAATAGAATGAAAGAGTTTATGCCGGAGTGGATACATAGAGACCAGGTGGGATTTGTCTCAGGAAGGGAGGGTAGAGATAATGCTTTGAGATCACTGTTGCTTATGCAGGAGGGTAAAAAAGGGAAAACCCCAATGATACTGATGTCGATAGATGCCGAGAAGGCATTCGACAGAGTGAGCTGGGGTTTTAAGATGGACACCCTGGAAGCGATAGGATTGGGAGAGAGAATGAGAGGGTGGATTGGAGAGTTATATAGAGGGCCTACTGCTACTATAATGGTAAATGGAGGAAGATGGGAGTATTTTAAGATGTCAAATGGTACAAGACAGTGATGTCCATTGTCGCCATTGTTATGTGTTATCATTGGAGCCCTTATTGTCCATGATTAGGAAGAACATAGATATAAAAGGAATAAAGATAGGAGACAGAGAACATAAGGTAGCTGCTTATGCGGATGATATGATGTTTTATGTTGGAAATCCAAGAACATCACTTCCAAATCTAATGAAAGCATTGAGGGAGTACGGAGAACTGTCGAATCTGAAAATTAACCCGACAAAGTCCGAAATTTTAAACATAAATCTTAAAAATAGCGAAAAAGAAAAATTACAAGAGGAATTCCCTTTCCTTTGGAGAGATAGGGAACTAAAATATTTAGGAATAAAATTATCAGCCTCAACTAAGAACTTATATAAAGCCAACTACATAGCATTATTAAATGAGATTAAGGAGGAGTTGAGGAGAGTGGGAAATGGAAACCCATCGTGGATAGGCCGCATAAACCTGATAAAGATGGTAATAGTCCCTAAAGTATTATACAAATTTCAAATGATCCCAATCAAACTCCCAGAGGCATACTTTAAAGAACTTAGGAAAATGATAGTAAAAGGAATATGGAGGAATAAAAAACCTAGAATAGGTTATGAAACGCTGACTAGAAGTAAAGAAAGAGGAGGAATGGGGGTGCCAGATTTTAGAAGATATTATAAAGCAGGGATGATTGTGAGAATTTTCGACTGGATTCATAATCCGGACAAAAGTTGGGTCAAAATTGAGATAGCACTGAGTGGAATAAGATTAAGTAAAAGTATTTGGGTACCTGCACAATATAGGGAACTAGAGGAGAGCACTAGTACATACACTCTCAATGTTTTAAATGAATGGGATTTACTACATAGACAAAAGGGATGGGTTTTTAACTCACAATACCATTCAGAAACACAAAATATTTTATTCTGGGTAAAGAAAGTATAGCAGGGAAATGGATAATAAAACAGGATGCGCAATTGAGAGATATAATGATAGGAGAGGATATCTGGACATATAAGGATATGGAGGAAAGAAAAGGAGAAGTCTTTAATAAAATGGATAGATTAAGATACTACCAACTGAAATACTTTTTTGAGAGCCTTCCAAAGCCCATAAGAACTAGAAAAGATTGGAATCCATTTGAGAGATTATTTGAGTCACGGGGAAATGGTAGACACGGAATAGCAAAAATACACAAGATATTAATGGAATTTGACACCGACACTAAATTAACGCACATAGAGAATTGGGAAAGAGATATGGGAAGAGAAATAGAAGTAGAGAAATAGAAGAGGAGGAGCAGAGAAATACACATTAATACACGAAAATATCAGTATGAGGGAAGTAGAAATAAATTATAAGTGTTTGAATAGATGGCACATTACACCCAATATAGAGCATAAGATGAATACGGAAATTTCACAGATGTGTTGGAGAGGCTGTGGAGAGGTGGGCACGTGGTTTCATATGTGGTGGGAGTGTCCAGAAATACAGGTGTTCTGGCGGAGGATAGTGTATTTGATAAGGAAAATTACTAAAATCAATATAGGATTAGACCCAGAATTATGTCTCCTCCATATCTCAGAGCTCCCGGTGAAAGCATATGAGAGTTATGGAATATGGCATTATTTTACTGCAGCAAAGAGCCTGATACCCAGGTTTTGGAAGAAAAGAGAGGTGCCAACTGAGGAGGATTGGATGGGAAGAGTAAATCAGATCTCTGGGACAGAAAAATTGTACTATACGCATGTGGACAAGCTAGAGATGTATAATAAAAAATGGAAAGCTTGGGAAGAATATAGGAAAAAGGTGAAATATATGAAGATATAATATTCCTGGAAGTGGGTTCAGAATTGGGTTTAGAAACAACAGAACAATAGAGCGTTAAGGAGAGCGAGCGTGGGAGGGTGAGGGGAGGAGGGTGGGAGATAGGGGGATGGGGGGGGTAAGAAAAGGAAGTTATAAATAAATTATATAAGGAGAAAAGATGGTTATTGATAATTATTTTAATAGAAATGTTAAAATGAAATGTATATGATGTGAAAAGTAATAAATATTTATAAAAAAAAAAATACAAGAGGGATAGGAGGGCCCTGCTCTTCAGAGCTTACAATCTAGGAGGGAGGGGCTAGTGGTAGAAAAGGTAGTAACTGTGGGGGATGGACTGGTTGGAAGAGTAGAAGATTCCATTATTAGCTGAGGGCAGGATAGGCTTCCCTGAAGAGAGAGGTTTTCAGAGATCGCCTAAAAGTGAGCAGAGTAGGCGATGGTCTGATAAATTGGGGTAGAGAGTTCCAGAGGATGGGAGAAGCTCTGGAGAAGTCCTGGAGATGAGCATGCTAGGAGGAGACAAGGTAGCTAGAGAGCAGGAGGTCTTGCAAGGAGTGAAGAGTACGGTTTGGGTGATATTTAGAGATAAGATCGGTGATGTAATTTGGGGCAGAGATATAAATGGCTTTATACGTTATTGTTAATGTATTGAATTTTATGTGTTGGGCAACGGGAAGCCAGTGGAGGGATTGACAGAGAGGGGTGGCAAATACAGAACAGTTAGTAAGGTGGATGAGTCTGGCAGCAGCAGTCATGATAGACTGAAGAGGGGATAGCCTGCAATGAGGTAGGCCAATGAGGAGGGAGTTATAATAGTCAAGGCAAGATATAATAAGGGAGTAAATAAGTTGCTTAGTAGTTTCTGTGGTTAGGAACAGGCGTATCTTGTAGATGTTGCGGAGGTGAAGTCTACAAGATTTGGACAGCGATTGGATTTGGAGCTGAAAGGACAGATGGAAGTCTAGGATTACACCTAGTACCCTGGCATGAGGGGAGGGACTGATGATTGTGTTATTGATCTTGATGGAGAAGTCAGGGGAGGGGGCATGGGCTGGGGGGAATACGAAGAGCTCAGTTTTGGAAAGATTGAGTTTGAGGAAGTGGAGTGACATCCATGCCGATATGTCACTTAGTAGGTTAGTAATGCGAGAGGAGACTGAAGGGGTGAGGTGAGGGGTAGAAAGATAGATTTGTGCGTCATCAGCATAGAGATGGTACTTAAAGCCGTGGGAGTTTATCTAGTGACCAAGGAAGGAGGTGTAGATGGAGAAGAGAATGGGTCCAAGGACAGAACCTTGAGGGACCCCTACAGAGAGAGGGAGTGAAGAGGAGGAGGCAGCATTATAGGTAACGTTGAAGGAGCGCTGCGATAGGTAGGAGGAGCAGAGTCTGAGGCCAAGAGAGTGGAGTTTTATGAGAAGGAGGGGATGGTCAACAATATCAAAAGCCTCAGAGAGGTCAAGTAGTAAGAGTACGGAGTAGTGGCTATTGGTTTTAGCTGTTAGTAGATCATTAGTGAGTTTTAGTAGGACAGTTTCAGTGGAGTGTAGTGAGCGAAAGCCAGACTGTAAAGGGTCAAGAAGGTGGTTCAGTGAGGTAGGAGCTCAGGCGACTGTAGACAAAGCGTTCTAGGAGTTTAGAGGTAAATGACAGCAGGGAGATGGGTTTTAAGTCAAGGTTGGTGGGGTCCAGGGATGGCTTTTTAAGTATGGGAGTAATGTGCGCATGTTTTAGAGGGGAGGGGAAGGCACCGTTCGAGAGGGAGAGATTGAAGATGTGAGTGAGGGAGCATAGGATGGAAGAAGAGGGTGACCATAGTTGTCAGGGACCATCGCGACGCATGGGTCTGCACACGCATAGGTGTCTGTCAAGACATGCAGGCAGCAGGGCACTAGGACCCAGGCGCACCCGTCGTCTATGACCGTGCTGGAGGGCACTAGGACCTAGGCTGCGCCTGTCAGGTGCAGGGCGGGCTACTTAAACCAGCCCTGCACAGACACTTGTTGCCGAATGGTCTTTATGCATATCCTGTTACCTGTGTTGTGAGTACTTTGATCCGGATTGTCTGACCTAGCTGCCTTCTCCTGTCCTGAGCTCTTGGCTTGCCTGACTCTGCTCCTGGATGTTCCCCTTTAGATTTGATCTCCTGTTATTGACCCAGCGTGTGACCCGACCGTTCTTTGCCTACTGTTTTGTACCGCACCGACCCCCCGGCTACTGACACGGCTTGTTTGACTCTGCCCTTGCTCATTCCTCCATCCATCCCTCAGGGATCCCCGGGTCCCCTCACATCAGACTCTCACCCTGCAGGAGCCTCCGGCAGACTCCTCTACCACTGACAGAGATATAAGGTAGCTGCGACCTGGTCCCGGGGCGCTCCAAGTCCATCCCCACCATCTTGGGCCCTGGTGAACAAGTGCTTCGGAACTTAGACTCCGCACTCTGGAGAGGCTCTATCAGGGGACTGATAGAGGTGCTGTCGGGTGGTCCGTTACAGTAGTAGTTGTGAGGGGACAGGATCCAGGGGGCAGGTAGTGAGATGGGCTTCTGAGAAAACCTTAGTGACCTATTCGGTAGTAGCAAGGTTAAAAAAGGAAAGTGTTGAGGGAAGTTTAGTATAAGGTATGCTAAGTGGGATGGATGTCTGTGCAGTGGCAATGCCCCTACGAATTGCGTCAATCTTGTTTTTGAAATGATTTGCAATCTCATGAGCAGTGAGTGAGGTACTGGGTGGAGGTGGAGAAAGTAGAGAGTTAAAAGTAGAGAAGAGATGACGAGGACTGGATGACAAGGTATTCATAAGAGTGACAAAGTAGGCTTGTTTGGCAGCATGAAGGGAGAAAGTGTATGTTAAGAAAGCAGATTTATATAGGGTGAATGCTTGTTGAGATTTGGTTTTACGCCACAATCGTTCCAGCGCACGACTGTGTCATTTAAGATTTCTGGTGTGGTCAGTCTGCCAAGGTTGTAATGGTTGGGACCTGATGCTTCGTGTTGTTAGAGGAGCAAGTGAGTCTAATGCGGATGAAAGCGAACTGTTGTAGACCGCAGTGGCCAGGTCAGGGCAAGACAGGGGAGAGATTCTGTCATAGTCGGTCAGTTGCAGAGTGGAAAGGACCAATTTTCAAGTTGTGAAGGTTTCTGCAGGTAATTGTTTGCTGCTTGGAGGGATAGGTGTATGAAGATGAGGAGACTGTGAAGGTGATGAGATTGTGATCAGAGAGAGGAAAGGGGGTGTTTGTGAGGTTGTAGCGAGTGTAAAGATGGGAGAAAACAAGGTCTAACGTATTCCCATCAAAGTGAGTGGAGGACTGTATACACTATGCTAATTCAAAAGATGAGGTTAGGTTGAAGAGTTGGGATGTAGCCAGGTTGTTGTCATTAATGTCATTAATGTTAAAATCTCTGAGAATGATAGTGGGTAGTTCAGAGGAGAGAAAGTAGGGTAGCCAGGCGGCGAAATCATCAAGAAAGTGGGACACCAGTCCAGTAGGTCGATAGATCACTGCAATCCTCAGAGAAATGGGATAAAACAGCCGGATGCAGTGAGTCTCGAAAGAAGAGAAGGATAAAGAGAGAGGGTTAGGGAGGACTTGAAAGGTGCTCAGTGGGAATAGAAGCAAACCAACTCCACCACCTTTCCGACCACTGGGTCTGGGTCCAGATGAGGCCTCCATAGGAAAGTGCTGCGGGGGAAGCAGAATCTGCTGCTTGAAGCCAGGTTTCTGTAATTGCTAGTAGGTTAAGGGAGCAGGAGACAAAAAGGTCATGGACAGAGGTGAGCTTATTACAGACAGAGCGGGCATTCCAGAGTGCACATGAAAAAGGGTGTGTGGTTTTTGGGAGCACGGGGACCGATATTAAATTGAGGGGATTGCGGCTATTCCCGAAAAAAAGAGGATGCCTGGTGTGGGGGTGAAATAGTGGAGGACAAGGGTTTGGGGAGATATCCCCAGAGGTTAGGAGAAGAAGGGTGAGGAAAGTAAGATGGGAGCGGGATGTACACGAGTGTACATGCCTTCCAGTCCTGGTGTTTGGGTCAGCAGGAGAGTGAAGTATCAGCAGGAGGTGATGAGAGCAGTAGTAGGGAGATGGTAGCAGTGAGGGTGAGATGTACAAGTTTTGGGGTGGAGCAGAGGGGTAAAGAAGTGAAACTTTGGGAATACAGGCAAGTAATATAAAAAGGAGGAGTAGAGGGGACATATTAAAAGGTACACGGAGTGGCACTTAGACTTGTAAGAGATTTTCCCCAGGGTGTTTGCTTGCAGTCTGTCCAGCATGCAGTAGAGTTTCTTGCTGTTGTTGTATCTTCCATCTGCTTGAGTTAACCTGCTTTAGTTAAACTTCTGTGTTTAACTCCTCTTAGCACTCCTTCAAAAGCAGCACTCACGCAAAAGCAGCACCCCATCTGTGACCCCCCCCCCCCATGAGCTGATCTAAATTTTTAGGGAGATGGTCAAATGAGCAACTCCTCTCCACCCCAATTAGGAACTGGTAAGGATCACATGAGATGGGGGGAGGTTTCTCAAACACAGACCAGACACAGGCCAGAGTCATAAGAGTGGAGCATGAGGTGAGCACTACTCAACATAGACAAAAATATATATACACTATTTGTTCTGAAATTAACAGGAGTCCATGTGTTGTTTCAGTTTAGAATGGAGAAGAGCAGATAGCAGCAAATTACCCAGAGACAGCTGGAGTCTATGCGTTGTTTCAGTTTAGAATGGAGAAGAGCAGATAGCAGCAACTTACCTGTGAAATGCAGGGAAGGCATGATTAGACTGGTGTAAGTTGCTGTGTTTAACTGCTCTTAGCACTCCTTCAAAAGCAGCACTCACGCAAAATCAACACCCCATTTGTGACCATGCCCCCGTATAAAGTTGGTAGCTGATTTGAACAGGGATGCTATGTTGTCCGCATCCAAAACCCAGAGAACAGAGAAGTTTTTCTATTCATAACTTCATTTTCAGTTCAATACAGAGCCATTAATAAAATTATTAATAAAAATTGGAACATCTTGCAAGGTGACCCGGTATTATCTAATGTCCTCCCTGAAAAACCTGAAGTAGTTTTTAGAAAAGCTCCCATTTTAAGGAATAAAATATCCCCCAATATTATAGATCCTCCCCTTAAACCAACTTTTGTTAATTCAGTGAAAGGCTTTTATCCATGTAGAAAATGCGTCACATGCTCACGCAGGAATAATCTCCCTAGGAAAATCGAAACATTTTAAGTCCACGGCCACAAGAAAATCCTATGACATAACTGCTTTCATAACTTGTAACAGCCAATATGCGGTGCATTTGCTCGAATTTCCCTGCCGCAAACAGTATGTAGGTCGAACTACTAGAAGGTTGAGAGACCGCTTTAGGGAGCATGTGTACAATATCAAGAAAGGGTTCAGAGAACACTGTGTCTAAACATTTTAGGTACCACAATGGGAGGGACCCATCTTGTTTAAAGTTCATGGGTATAGAGGTTATGGATAACCACTGGAGAGGATCTAATAAGAAAAGACGGGTGGCACAAGCTGAGACCAGATGGATTTACAATATGAATACTTTTAATCCTAAGGGTCTCAATAGAGGTCCATGACCTCTTTGTCTCCCACTTCCTCAACCTCCTAGCGGTCACCGAAACCTGGATCCAAGCCACTGACTGCACCTCCCCTGCAGCACTCACCTATGGAGGCCTCGTCTGGACCCACTCACCCAGACCGAGTGGTCGCAGAGGTGGTGGGATCGGCATGCTCCTGTCACCGCTGAGCACCTTCCAGGTCCTCCCTAACCCCCCCTCCCTATCCTTCTCCTCCTTTGAGGCCCACTGCATCCGGCTCTTCTCTCCCACCCCTCTGAGGATTGCAGTAATCTAACGGCATCCTGGACCCGTATCCCTCTTCCTGGATGACTTTGCCGCCTGGCTTCCCTTCTTCCTCTCCTCTGAGCTACCGACCATCATCCTTGGGGATTTCAACATCCCCATCAACGTCAACAACCCAGCTACTTCCCAACTCCTACTCCTAATTTCCTCTTTCGCGCTCACACAGTGCACACAGTCCTCCACCCACACCGATGGGAACACCCTGGACCTCGGTTTCTCTCACCTCTGTACCCTCCACAACTTCACCAACATCCCCTTCCCTCTCTCTGACCACCACCTCCTCACGTTCTTCATCTCCCCCTCCTCTAACCTTCCCTATATGGATCAATGGGAACGGGACCTGAACGTCAGTTATGGCAAGATATTGCCCTGGCATTATCTAAAGTTTCCATCAATACTACCTTAATTGACGGAAGCTATAAATATTAAGATGGTATTTGGTTTTTATTCAGAATGCGAGGATGCATCCATCTGCTTCTGCAGTATGTTTCCGACGTTGTGGACAGGTGGGTTTTATGTATCACATCTGGTGGCAATGTCCGATAGCAACCAGATTTTGGATTCTCATATTAACTTCATCAATTCAGTGACAAGAGTAAATATTCGCAGATTCCCAGAGACAGCCCTCTTTCATAAATTCCCAGATAATGCTCCCAGAAAGTCCCATAAATTGATTGCCTATATGCTGTTGGCTGCGAGAATTACTATAGCTAGACATTGGAAGCATTTGGTTATTCTGCTTGATTATGTTAAGAATAAATTGAACTGGATTGGGCACAAAGTGTCAATATTTTGTATGGCCACCATTATTTTCTAGCACTGCCTTAACTTTTGGACATGGAGTTCACCAGAGCTTCACAGGTTGCCACTGGAGTCCTCTTCCACTCTTTCATGACGACATCACAGAGCTGGTGGATGTTAGAGACCTTGCGCTCCTCCAACTTCCATTTTGAGGATGCCCCACAGATGCTCAATAGGGTTTAGGTCTGGAGACATGCTTGGCCAGTCCATCATCTTTACCCTCTGCTTTTTTTTTTTTAAAGAAATTATTTATTGGATTTTATTATTTTACATAATAATAAAGAGCAAACAAAATGACATGGGAAAACATATCATTGCATTGGAGAGATAGCAGTCATCGACAATTTGTAGCTTGTGGGGAACATGACGAGAGAGGCTCATATCGGTAGATAGATAGTCCATGAAATGGAATGAATAACGTATAATAAAGAACCTTAGAGATGTTGCAAAACTATGATGAGTTCTAGGTGGTTGTGTAGCTAGGACAAGAAGTGGCTAAAATATAGCAATAGTGTATTATGACAGGGTGTGAATATTGTTTCTGCACCTCAAAGGTGCAACGACATGCTGGCTGGTATCCTCTATATATGTGGTGTTTAGTAAATATTCTTAAGGATGAATTGTGGGAAAGAAAAAAGCTAGACGAGAAGGAATAGAGAGGAACCAGGAAGAAGAGAACCATATATGAAATAGAGGAGGGAGGGGAGGGGGTGCTAGCAGGCCTTTGGAGAATTATTGAGAGCAGTAGATGGTGGGTGAGAGAGAAGGAGCAGCAGATAGCGTATACAGATTTCTTTTGAAATATGCTATATGGGAGCAGGCTATGGCCTTAAGTACCAGGCGTCAGATGGGCACTTGAAGAATGAACCTAATCGTGTGTGACAGTTTGTGAATGCTCTCTATCAAACTTCAGACGGGCCCGGACACGTACTGGCTTAAGCAGGGGGACACGTCTGGCTCTGCAGGATCTGAGTCCCTGGCGGCGTAGTGTGTTACTGATGGTAGCCTTTGTTATGTTGGTCCCAGCTCTCTGCAGGTCATTCACTAGGTCCCCCCATGTGTTCCTGGGATTTTTGCTCACTGTTCTTGTGATCATTTTGACCCCACGGGGTGAGATCTTGCATGGAGCCCCAGATCGAGGGAGATTATCAGTGGTCTTGTATGTCTTCCATTTTCTAATTATTGCTCCCACAGTTGATTTGTTCACACCAAGCTGCTTGCCTATTGCAGATTCAGTCTTCCCAGCCTGGTGCAGGTCTACAATTTTGTTTCTGGTGTCCTTCGACAGCTCTTTGGTCTTCACCATAGTGGAGTTTGGAGTGTGACTGTTTGAGGTTCTGGACAGGTGTCTTTTATACTGATAACAAGTTTAAACAGGTGCCATTGATACAGGTAATGAGTGCAGGACAGAGGAGCCTCTTAAAGAAGAAAGTACAAGTCTGTGAGAGCCAGAAATCTTGCTTGTTTGTAGGTGACCAAATACTTATTTTCCACCATAATTTGCAAATAAATTCTTTCCAAATCAGCCAATGTGATTGTCTGGATATTTTTTCTCATTTTGTCTCTCATAGTTGAGGTCTACCTATGATGCCAATTACAGGCCTCTCTCATCTTTTTAAGTGGGAGAACTTGCTCAATTGGTGGCTGACTAAATACTTTTTTGCCCCACTGTATGAGTGTACGGAGCTGTAAATCTCAGGTAGTAGAGGCAAGGATGTCATAAGAATAGGGCAGATGTAAACATCAGCAAGAAAATTACACCCTACATATGCAAACTATAAATAGTATAGCTTCAGGTAGAATTGGTATGTCAACTAACAACTCTAGAGCCCTGTAGGAAAAAATGTTGATCGGGCATGGAAAATGTTCTGGTAATATAAAGGTGCCATTTTCGAATGTAAGAGTCAGCTCTGCGTGTGCTGGGTGAGGATATTGGATTGAATCTGTCTAGACGGAGAAGATAGTTGAGATCTTGTTTCATATCCGATATGGTAGGTGGTGAATTTGAGACCCATTTTTCTAAAATACCAGTAGACGACCATGGTTTGTTTTTCCTGAGAGATGAGATCTGTGCAGGAGAGGTGCCTGTAGAAGTTTTGTTCCAGGTTGCCGAAGAGGAGAAGTAGTGGGTCTTTAGACATTTGGATATTGGTGATAAAAGCTGTAAAGCTGGTTACTTGGCCCCAAAAGTTGGATATAGGGGGGCAGAGCCAGAATCTGTGCTGTAATGATGGCATGTAACATCCACAGAGCGGGCAGATGAACGTAGAGGAGTTGATCCTCAAGTAGGCCCAGGGCATGTATGCACGATGCATGATCTTGAGCTGTTGTTCACGCCAGAACTCATTTGAGTTGAAAGCACATGTGGTGCTAAATCCCGTTAATATTTGTTCGGCTGTGAAAGTATTACGGAAGTCTTTGACCCAAGAGATTGCTGATGAAGAAGTTTCCAAAGGTTTCTTATAATGCATATTTATTGGAGTATAGATGTTTGATATTTTGTATTTCTGAGTTTGTACTAAGGTGTCTATTAGTGAGTTGAGGAACCTGGTGGTTTTAATTAGAGTAATTGAGTTTACGAAGTTCAGAACTTGTAGAATATATAAGAAGTGGTGGGAAGGTAGGTTGAAGTTCCACAAAGTATGGTGTAGAGGCATGGGAGAACCAGAAGAGGTATCAAACAGTTGCATTACATATACAAGGTAATGTGTGATCCAATTTGCTTAGGCAGCATATTGTTGTGAGAGAGGAAAAGAAGGATTGTTATGAATAGGGAGGTAACGGGATAACCATGGGGAAACACCTAACTTGTGTCTGACTTCTTTCCATGTTATGAGAGTGTCACGTACAAGTGAGTTAGCCGAACGTCCCTGAATGAATCTTGTTTGGGAAGGGTGGATAAGGGAGGATAGAACAGTAGCCAGTCTGTTCGCTATTATTTTAGATAGTATTTTTGCATCTAGATTTAAGAGGGAGATCACAGTGGCTTAATGGTTAGCACATCTGCCTTGCAGTAAATGGGTCATGGGTTCAATTCCCAACCATGGCACCTCCTGCATGGAGTTTGCATGTTCTCCCTGTGCTTGCGTGGGTTTCCTCCAGGTACTCCGGTTTCCTCCCACACTCCAAAGACATGCTGGTAGGTGAATTGATTCCTGTCCAAATTGGCCCTAGTATGTGTATGTATGAATGTGAGTTAGGGACCTTGAGGGTTAGGGACTGATGTGAATGTACAATATATATGTAAAGTACTGCGTAAATTGACAGTGCTATATAAGTAGCTGAAATAAATAAATAATCTCCTCCATTTTAAATTGTTTGAAATACTGATTGTAGGGTTGGGGTGAAGGTTTTGGCCATAAGCTTGTAAAATTCAGCAGTGTAGCTGTCAGGGCCAGGGGCTTTGCCATTTGCTAAAGATTGTATAGCCAAGAAGATATCCGGCTGTGTTATCTAATCATTGAGGGATTGTAATGCAATGGGATCTATTTGAGGAAGGGTGATTTTATTGCAGAAATTAGTTGGCTTGTGGAATGTTTATAGGGTCCGGGCCGTATAAGTGAGCGAAGAATCATTCCAAGACAGATATGATTCCTTCTGGTGTGTTTTTGAGGGTGCCCTAGAGTCCCTCAGAGCTTTAAATTGAGTGGGAGTGAAAGGTTTTTGGCACAGACGGGCCACAGACTGGTTTGTTGCCAAATTTATGGTACTGGAGGTCAAGGTAAGATTGGTGTATGGATTCTTGGGCCGAAGCCCAAGTATCAAATTGATGTTTAGCTTCCATCCATATTTTTCTGTTTTCATGGGAATTTTAATTCTGCCAGATTGCTCTGGGCCTGTCTAAGATGGTCACTAGTTTCCTTAACCCCTTCATGCCTTAGGGTAAAACAAATCCAAATGCCTAAGCACAATTTTGCAACGTTGATATGTGTTAGTAAAACCGTACATATCACAACTACTTTGTACATCCAGGTGAAATATACCGCGTTTTTTTTTGGACAAATTGGGCTTTCATTTGGTGGTAAATGGTGATGGATATCTCCTGATTTTTTTTTTTTTTTTATTATCATAGGAAAACTGGCCCAAAATAGTAAAAAAATAATTTTTTTATTTAACTGTGTGTTTCTTGTTACAACCATAACCTACCACCAAAGAACAACCCAAAATAAATTCTCCAGCTCTTGACGATCGCAGCGATACCATATATGTGTATGTTATTTGTTGTTTGTACCCGTAGTAAAGCCCAGAAACAATAGTGTGCATTTTGTTTTTGTTTTTGTTTTAGGTATAAAAAAAAAAAAAAACACTGACACTAATTGACACTGATATCAATTTTTTTTTTAAAATCCTGAGCTTTGACCCTGACCTTAACCCAAACACTAACCCTGGCACTGAACTAGATCAAACGTTGATCTAGGTATTTTTTCTTTTGTTTTTTAATATTTCTTTTTTTTTACAAACATTATTTTTTTCTTTTACAATGTATCTCTCTCCTCCATTCATAGAGCAAGAAAAAAACAAGAGGGCCGGGCTGCACAGTGACTGATCATGTGACCCGGCATCGGGAGTCCTGGGTCCTGATCGTTAGAACAGGAACAGGGGCTCTCAGTGACACCGCGGTCTTTGTGCTGGGAGTGCACAGTGCGGCGTGCTCCCTTCACAAATACAGGTACGCAGATATGCGACCCCACGGAAAAAAGCCCAGTTCCGTGAGGCCGCATATTTGTGTGACATCGGCGTCAAGGGGTAAAGTTTGTGAAGAAGATTATTTTTGTAAGTGGATGCGTTAGCTATTATTCTGCCTCTTAGTACCGCTTTGCCTGTTTCCCAAAAAAGTTTTGGGTTCAATTGGTGGGCCTCATTGGTGGTCAGAAATTCTGACCAGGTTGTATCTAATACTTGAAATAATTCTTGGTTGTCTGCCAAGAAGGATGGGAAACGCCATACTCTCTGAGGGCGAGTTGCATTTAAATAATTTAATGCGATGGAGATTGGGGAGTGGTCGGAGATAGCTGTGTCTTGTATGGTGGATTCTGTGATTTGATGCAGGAGAGTTGAGTTGCAGAAGAAATAATCAATTCTAGACAGTGTGTGATGGATTTTATTATTATTATTATTATTATTATTATACAGTATTTATAAAGCGCCAATAGTTCGCTCAGTGCTGTACATTACAAAGGGGGACAGAACATGTGACAGAACAATACCAATACAATGCAAAACATGAGGGGATTGAGGGCCCTGCTCTTTCGAGCTTACAATCTAGGATGGAGGGGATAGTGGTACAGGAGGAGATAGCTGTGGGGGATGGAGTGGTAGGAAGAGTGGAGGAGGTCGGCAAGTTAGCAGGGGGTGGGGTAGGCTTCCCTGAAGAGATGGGTTTTCAGGGTGCGCCTAAAGGAGAGGAGAGTAGGTGATAATCTGATGGGTTGGGGCAGGGAGTTCCAGAGGATGGGTGACACCCTGGAGAAGTCCTGGAGGCGGGCATGGGAGGAGGAGACCAGGGAACTAGAGAGAAGGAGGTCTTGTGAGGAGCTGAGTGTGCGTGCTGGGCGGTACTTGGATATTAGGTCAGTGATGTAGTTCGGGGCAGTATGGTGGACAGCTTTGTATGTCAGTGTTAGGATTTTGAATTTGATCCGTTGCGCAATCGGAAGCCAGTGGAGGGATTGGCAGAGGGGGGTGGCGGAAACGTAGCGGTTGGAAAGGTGAATGAGTCTGGCAGCTGTATTCAGGATCGACTGAAGCGGGGATAGCCAGCGGCGAGGCAGGCCAGTGAGGAGAGAGTTGCAGTAGTCGAGTCGTGATATGATGAGGGAGCGGATGAGCTGTTTAGTGTTTTCTGGGGTTAGGAACGTGCGTATTTTGGCGATGTTGCGGAGGTGGAGTCTGCACAAGTTTGTTAAAGATTGGACTTGGGGCTGGAAGGATAGGTTGGAGTCCAGAATGACACCAAGTACTCTGGCCTGCGGGGCAGGTTTGATGGTGGCGTTGTTGGATGTGATGGAGAAGTCAATGGGGGGTGGTGTCCGGACTGGGGGGAAGACAAGAAACTTGTTTTGGAGAGGTTCAGTTTAAGGAAGTGGAGCGACATCCAGTCTGATATGTCGCTCAGTAGGTGTGTGATTCGGGCAGAGACCGAGGGGGTGAGGTGGGGGGTTGAGAGATAGATTTGTGTGTCATCGGCATAGAGGTGGTAGTTGAAGCCGTGAGAGTGTATGAGTTGGCCAAGGGAGGAGGTGTAGATGGAGAAGAGAAGGGGCCCGAGGACAGAGCCTTGAAAGACCCCAACAGAGAGGGGGAGTGAGGGGGAGGTGGTAGCATTATAGGTAACGCCGAAGGAGCGTTGAAAGGTAGGATGAGCACCAGGAGAGAGCAGAATCTCTGAGGCCGAGGGAGTGTAGTTTTTTGAGGAGGAGGGGGTGGTCAACTGTGTCGAAGGCCGCAGAGGGGTCAAGCAGTAGGAGCACTGAATAGTGGCCATTAGCTTTGGCGGTTAGAAGGTCGTTGGAGAGTTTGAGTAAGGCGGTTTCGGTGGAGTGTAGGGGACGGAAGCCAGACTGTAGGGGATCGAGGAGGTGGTTGTCGTTAAGTTGAGAGCATAGGCGGGTGTAGACTAGGCGCTCGAGGAGTTTAGATGTAAATGGAAGCAGGGAGATGGGTCTGAGGTTGTTTGGGTCATTGGGGTTCAGGGAGGGCTTTTTAAGTATGGGGGTGATGTGTGCATGTTTCAGAGGGGAGGGGAAAGTGCCTGAGGAGAGGGAGAGATTGAAGATGTGGGTGAGGGAGCGTAGGATGGAGGGGGAGGGAGGTCGTAGGAGTTGTGAGGGGATAGGGTCGAGGGGGCAGGTGGTGAGGCGGGCATCAGAGAGGATCTTGGAGACTTCCTCGATGGTAGTAAGGTCAAAGGTGCGGAGTGTTGTGGGAGCTTCAGTATGAGGAATGTAGGGTGGGGTGGAAGTGGAGGTCAGAGCAGTGGTGGGGCCGTGGGAGAGGGGTGATGAGGGGGTAGCTGAGTGAGGGGGAAGGGGGTTGGAGGGAGTTTGAGCAGCGACGAAGTCCCTGCGGGTTATGTCGAGGGGGAGGGGGGATGAGAGGGTAGCTGTGTGAGAGGGGACGGGTTGAGAGGGCGTGTGAGTTGCAGCAATGTCCTTGCGAATTGTGTCAATCTTGTTTTTGAAGTGATTGGCAATCTCAAGGGCGGTGAGTGAGGTGCTGGGTGGAGGTGGGGGTGGAGAGAGTAGAGAGTTGAAGGTGGAGAAGAGTCGGCAGGGATTGGAGGAGAGGGTCTTGATGAGGGTCAGGAAGTAGGCTTGTTTGGCTGTGTGGAGGGAGGAGGTGTAGGTGTGGAAAGCAGATTTGTAGCGGGTGAAAGCTTGTTGGGATTTTGTTTTGCGCCATAGTCGCTCCAGGGCACGACTGTGTCGTTTGAGGGTTTTGGTGTGATCACTTTGCCAGGACATGAGAATAAAAGGTGTTGTCCTTGCTATCTGGGTGAGCTAAACGCTAAGAGTTGTAAAGCTTCCACAAAATTGAGTAGCATTGTTGGCGCCGGGGGATGTGGAATTGGGAGGCTGTGGGTAATGCTCTTTACTTTTAGGTTTGTCCTCCTGCCCATTCATGTAGGAATTAAAGTCTCCTCCTATAACAAGAGGGAGATGGATGAATTTCGATGTACTTGAGGACATCTTTTGGAAAAATTGTTTAGTTGCTGAGTTTGGAGCATATATGCTAGAAAGGAATAGAACACTGGTGCCTAGTTTGATGTGGATGGCGGCAAAACGCCTAGCATCGTCCGCTTCAGTGGATATGATTTCATGGGTGAGTTGTTTGTGTATGAGTACTCCTGCTCTGTTATTGAACGAAGGGGAGCCTACTACCTGACCCACCCATAGTTTATTCATGCGGACAAAATCCGATTGAGTCAGGTGGATTTCTTGGAGTAATGCTATATCTGTTTTTAGTCACCTGAGATGGCGAAGTATAGCCATGTGTTTATGAGGTGATCTTAGGCCTTTTACATTCCATGAAAGTATGCATGTCATAGTGTTGTAGGTGTTGAGATGTGTGTAAAGGTGTAGTGAACATAGGTATGAGGTAGGATTCTACCTGCCTCTACGCTACTGCTGGCATAGGTTGAGCGGGATAAAGTTCCTGGGGCGGTTGGAGTTCTCCGGGGAAGTATGAGAAAGTGGATAAGTAGGAGAGAAGAGGAAGAAGCATTGTATCTGCCCAACATGGGCCCGACAAGTGAATAAAATATACAGCAAACCATAATAGTAGTCTGGACCTCATGGTTTTCTGCATGATACACCTATACTACGACCAGCATAACCGGATATGTTAAGAATTCAACCCACGGCGGGGTTGTGTTGGTGTTGAAGACGAGGTCCTCCCCTCGTTTAAATAAGGCAATTTAGGGCGGGATCTAAAAATCCCATTTACCAGTGGTGGTATGATGGTCGGAGTATGGTTTATCGTGCCCATAACAGAGACATAGCAGAAATTGGTTTGGGTCTACATGACTCTTTAGAGAAACATATAAAGTATATAACATTTCAACATGTGATAATAATCCGTCTTTTGACGCCTGATAGAAATAGCGTTTGATGTCTCGTGTGGAGACAATATAACGGTTTAAGGCAAAGAGGCAAATGATCAGGATGACTCTAGAGCAGGGACCTGTGCGTTGCGACGGAGGCCCCATCAGGGCGACTTCATTTTGATAGAAGAGTGATTGACCCCTTGTCGTTTAGGAGGATCTTTGCGAGGACTGTGCTGATCCCTTGGACCTGGGTCTCGACCTGAGTGTAGGGTGTTCGGTAAAGCATTAGTTTCATTTAGGTGGGTTTGTATGAACTGTAAGGCTTCCTCTGGCTGATTGAATGATTTTGATTCCCCTGAAGGAGTAGTGAAGGGAAGTGTAGCTGGATAGGCTAGGGTAAATTTTATGCTTTTTTGGAATAGTGAGGCACATATTTGCTGGAAGGCTTCTTGTGAATAATCCGCAAAGAAGAGCAGTTTATGCCCATCTATTTGTAGAAAGCAAGAGTTGCGGAATGAGTTTTATAGATAGCCCTCTATCAGCGTAGTTAAGGTATTTGGCAATTACCGACCATGGCGTGCATCTGTCATTGGAAGGTGCCCCTAGGTGGTGTGCACTTTCTACTTGGCATGGTGAGGGTACACCCAGGTTGTGTAGTGCATAGGCTATCCCCGCTTCAGTCTATCTTGAATGCTGCGGCCAGACTCATCCACCTTACTTAACCACTCCGTATCCACCACCCCTCTCTGCCAATCCCTCCACTGGCTTCCGATTGCCCAACGGATAAAATTCAAAATACTAACATTGACGTATAAAGCTGTTCATAATACTGCCCCAAACTACATCACCGATCTGGTATCCAAATACCACGCAAAGCGTACTCTCCGATCCTCACAAGACCTCCTACTCTCTAGTTCCCTGGTCTCCCCCTCCCATGCCCATCTCCAGGACTTCTCCAGGGCTTCCCCCATCCTCTGGAACTCCCTACCCCAATCCATCAGACTATCACCTACTCTCTTCACCTTTAGGCGCACTCTGAAAACCTATCTCTTCAGGGAAGCCTACCCCGCCCTCAGCTAATTACTGAACTCCTCCACTCTTCCTACCACTCCATCCCCCACAGCTATTTCCTCCTGTACCACTATCCCCTCCCTCCTAGATTGTAAGCTCCAAGGAGCAGGGCCCTCGAATCCCTCGTGTATTGAATCGTATTGTTACTGTACTGTCTCATGTACTGTCTCCCATTATAAAGTACAGCGCTGAGCAAACTGTTGGCGCTATATAAATCCTGTATAATAATAATAGCTCTAGGAGGGCGCTTGTGTTGTAGGATTCAGGAAAGGCCTACAGTGCACAGGTTATGTCGGTGCGAGCGATTTTTCCAGATCATCTAGCTTTTCTAGGCTACTTTGTTGCGTGCATTTGATCTTAAGTGCCCTCACTTGTATGGAATGACATCTTCTAGATCTGAGAGGCACTGTTCCGTTTTCAGAACGTTTAGCATGGCTGCCCTAATCTTTTTTAAGTTTTTCTATGCCCATTGACACTGCTCTGTCCACAGCTTGAGAAATAGTAGGTGAGAGTAATGCAGCAATATTTTCTCATATTGATCTGCTGGACAATGAGTGTCGGGGTGTGCTGGAACTGCTGCTGCCTGTGTCTCTGTCATACCTGTGTCCATGCTGTCGGCCATCTTGGCTGCAGGAGGGCGAGAGCTGCATCCCTCCATCTGTGTAGCGGGACCTGAGCCGGGAGGAGGCGGCAATAGATACCGGTCCATGCAGGGGGGCTGCTGGTATGTAGGGGACACACTTGGGTGGCGTTTGGGGGGTGTCCCGCGTGCGCGGAGCAGTTATTGTAGGCGGGTGGAGCCGGAGCCGTGGGTCCAGCCCCTGCTACATGCGGCGCCGGAACCAGAAGTACCCTGAGCTTCTTTAGCAAGGCAGTGGTCATCTTGGAGATGTGTTTGGGGTTGTTATCATGTTGAAATACTACCCTGCGGCCCAGTCTCCAAAGGGAGGGGATCATGCTCTGTTTCAGTATGTCACCGTACATGTTGGCATTCATGGTTCCCTCAATGAACTGTAGCTCCCCAGTGCCAGCAGCACCCGTGCAGCCCCAGACCATGACACTCCCACCACCATGCTTGACTGTAGGCAAGACACACTTGTGTTTGTACTCCTCACCTGGTTGCCACAACACACGCTTGTCACATCTGAACCAAATAAGTTTATCTTGGTCTCATCAGACCACAGGACACAGGACATTGTTCCAGTAATCCATGTCCTTAGTCTGCTTGTCTAAAGCAAACTGTTTGCGGGCTTTCTTGTGCATCATCTTTAGAAGAGGCTTCCTTCTGGGATGACAGCCATGCAGACCAATTTGATGTAGAGTGCGGCGTATGGTCTGAGCACTGACAGGCTGATCCCAGACCCCTTCAACCTCTGCAGCAATGCTGGCAGCAATTATACGTCTATTTCCCAAAGACAACCTCTGGATATGACGCTGAGCACATGCACTCAACTTCTTTGGTCGACCATGGCGAGGCCTGTTCTGAGTGGAACCTGTCCTGTTAAACCGATGTATGGTCTTGGTCACCATGCTGCAGCTCAGTTTCAGGGTCTTGGCAGTCTTCTTATAGCCTAGGCCATCTTTATGTAGAGCAACAATTATTTTTTTTCAGATCCTCAAAGAGTTGTTTGCTATGAGGTGCCATGTTGAACTTCCAGTGACCAGTATGAAAGAGTGAGAGCAATAACACCAAATTTAACACACCTGCTCCCCATTCACACCTGAGACCTTGTAACAGTAACGAGTCACATGATACCGGTGAGGTAAAATGGCTAATTGGGCCCAATTTGGACATTTTCACTTAGGTGTGCTCACTTTTGTTGCCAGCGGTTTAGACATAATTGGCTGTGTTGAATTATTTTGTGGGGACTGCAAATGTATACTGTTATACAAGCTGTACACTCACTACATTGTAGCAAAGTGTAATTTCTTCAGTGTTGCCACATGAAAAGATATATAATAAAATATTTACAAAAATGTGAGGGGTGTACTCACTTCTCTGAGATACTGTATGTTCAGATAAGGGATGGTCCTTGGTCCAGATTCTCCAATAACTACTCTACAGAGTCTATAGTTTCTTGTTGAATATTTTATGTCCGATTAATGTTTATTTGAGTTGTTTTACTATCTACACACTTTGACTGGAGACTGTTCATTTGTATTACTTGCTATTTGAAAATGTTTTAATAAAAACTATTGGAATATAAAAACCACAAATGTGTTTGAAGCTTATTCACTTACAGTGTCAAACCTTTCAAACTTGGTAATAAGATTCTACCACCCTGAGCTTAGTTTCAGGTGGACGACCAAATGTTACATCGCACCACAGGTCTCACAGTTTGCTTCAAGTTCCGCCTAAAGCCTGAGATGCTTCCTTAAACCATTTTACTACAAGGAGTTTAACACAGGACAGTCAACACCTAGGTTGGTGCGTACTACCTTACAAACACGCTTACCCCATTTTATACCCTACTGCATGAATACCCCACAGGGAATTACTCTCACTGATGGCAACTCCAGAAACCAGACGCAAGGGAGCTGCAGCAAAAGGCAAACATTCACTCTGATAAAGGCCTGAAAAACAATCTGCCAAGAGTAACAATGCTTCCCTTTCACAGGAGCAGGAATCTATTTTAACACTGGACTTGGCATTTGATTCTAGCTGTATCTCAGGCATGCAACAAGTGCCCTACCCGACTAAAGCAGACTTTTCTATAATCATGTCACAGATTCTCAGACTACCAGTGGATTTGTTACATCAATCACTGTCCAGAGCTCAAAAGCATAAGGCTCGGGGGCGCTCGTGAGCAGCCTGAGGAATGGCTGCTATTTAAACTTGGCTGCTTGACCACCGGCATATCGGCCGATTTTAAGCTCTCAGGGGGGGTTTATCACCTCTCCTGGCCCCTCATCCCCTGGTGCCCCGATGGGGGAAAAAAAGCTGCCTCCCGCGCTTCCAGCGCCCGGCAGCTCGTTTGAATCTTGCAGCCTACCCGCCGGAGATCGCGGGTGAAGCCGCGGCTTCGATTTTTGGCCTGCCGCCGGAGAGTTCCAGAGCCCCGGCCGCGGGATTGAGTCTTTCCCCGGAGACCGCAGTTGAAGCCCCGGTCTTGATTTCGGGTCCCCCGCTGCCCCTACCCGCGGGTGGGCTGGATCCCAGGGGTGAAGATGACCTGGCATCAGCAGCTTCCCTGCGGTCTTCCCCTCCAGGTCTAAGGGATGCTGAGCTTCTGCACCGTTTCAAGGCGATGCTACAGTCGTAACTGTCCTCCGCTACCACCAAGCTTGCTGACCAACTTTTGCGTGAAATCCGAGAATTGGGCAATCGAACGAATGATCTTGAGGATAAAATGGATGCGGCGGCCACGGTCATTGAGGGTCACGAACAGGACTTGTGTGACCTCAAGAAAGAATTAGCGGATGCGCTGCTCCAACTTGAGGATTTCGAGAACCGTTCCCGTCGTGGCAATTTGCGGTTAAGGGGTATACCTGAAACGATCACAGATCTCACCTCCACCGCTACTGCTCTGTTTCAGGAGCTGATGCCTGCAATTCCCATCGACCGGCTCGAATTTGACCGCATTCATCGTGCATTGGGCCCCAGACGACCGGATGGGCCCCCGAGGGACATCATCATCAAGTTCACTTTCTACCGCACTAAGGAAACCATCCTCTTGGCGGCCAGAAACAAACCAGACCTCCGATTCCAGGGACATCGCTACCAGCTCTTCGCGGACCTCTCCCAGACCATTCTGCAGAAACGACGTCAGTTGAAGCCCTTCAGTTCGGTCCGGTGAAGCACAGAATTAAATACGCCTGGGGCTTTCCGTTCTGCCTCACCTTACACTACCAGGGCCGCAGTCACTCTGTTGTTACGGCGGAGGAGGCCCAGTCGCTCCTGGAATCTTTGCACCTTCTTCTGCCGGGGGCCGCTGCTCAGAGCCTGGCTCACTCCAATGGATCCCCAGCGAGGCCGCTTCCACCGGTCCGCCTCTGGGAGCTGTCGTCCAACAGGAAGAGGGCCCACCCTCAGACCCCTCAACGATCAAGTCCATCCTGCTCTTCTCCGGGCTGAAGATGCATCTTGGATCTCCCGCATTGTGTTTCGCCGTTGGACTCTCCTGATGGGACTGTGAGTTTGGCCCCTAGGGCTCTTCCAGTTTGTTAGCGTTCCAGGCTAGGCCTGATCCAGCCTACTCTCTTGGGTTCCACCACTGAATGGGGGGTAGGGTCTCCTCTTGGACTCGTGGATTATGACTTTTTGCTGTCCTGGCCTATCTCGGGTCCGGGTGCCGTTGTTCGGGTTCCCGTTTGGGTATGGGGTGATGGTTCCCTCGGGCTCCGGTGGGAGGTTGGCCTGGTGGGCCTGCTCGGGTGTTGGCCTTTTTGGAAGGTGGGTGGGGGACCACTTGGGCTGTGTAGTGGTTCTATGGCCGTCCTCCTGGAGGGGGTTGGCCCCTAGTTTAGCTGGGTTTTCTATCGGGAGGTTGCTGCGGATGTGCTCACTTCTGGGACTCTTAGTTATTACTTTGGTGTTCTGTTCTGCTGTGTTAATTGCCTTTTTGCCCCCTGGGGGCTTATGTTTTTGATGTTTTCATTTGCAGCCATACATCCTTCAGGTGTAGGAGGATGCATGTCACCATTGACGTGACACGTTTGTACTGCTATATATATTTCTTGTTTCTTTTTTTTCTCCCTTCTTTTCTTTTCCTTTCTGTTTTTTTGTTTTATCCTTATGCAGGTTTCGGGATGCCATGGTCCGAAGGCAATTGGGAGTGGTAACTGGTGGCCAACCTATGCTTTTTCTGCTGAGCGTGCTGTGCTGATACCGCCATGGCCTCACCCCTTCTGAAAGTATACTCACAAAATGTTCAAGGTTTCAATTCGTCTCAGAAGCGGGCTAAAGTTTTTCATCACCTCAAATCGCAACAAATTGACGTGGTATGTTTAAAGGAGACCAGGTTTTCTCAGTCCTCCCCTCCGCGGTACCTTTCGCCTCACTTTCCCACCTTTTACACTGCCTCGGCCCCTGAGAAACGCCAGGGTGTACTAATAGCTTTCAAGTGCCATCTTCCTTTTTGTCTGTGCTTGGAATATAGCGGACCCCACGGGTAGGTACTTGCTTCTGCAGGGCACCCTCTGGGATCAGGAGGTTACCTTTGTCTCTTACTATGCACCCAATCGCTTTCAACATAAATTCTTTTCTCATCTTTGCACCATTGTCTCCCGACACTCCAAGGGTCTTCTTTTTCTTTTGGGAGATTCTAATGTTACCTTGGATTTCACATTGGATAGACGCTATGCCCAGGGGGCGGCTCCCTCTCACGACTTAGTGCTAGAGGAATGTATGCGCTCTCTCTTGAGGGCGGTGGGGCTGGCGGATGTCTGGAGAGAACTTCACCCAACTGAGCGTGTCTTTACATTCTACTCCAACCCTCATGACAGTTTTTGTAGAATTGACCATATATTCATGCATATTCAGCAGCTTCCTTTGGTCAGGTGGATAACTATTCCCTCCTCGCCCTGGTTGGACCATAATCCCCTGGTACTCCTCCTGGCCCTTTCTGGGTCGGTGCAGCGTCCTTTTCACTGGCGCATTAATGATTCCTTATTGACCAATCGGGTCACTTGCCAACAAATAGAATCTTTCATACGCACATATTTCACGGAAAACTCGGGATCTGTTACTTCGGCAGCTCCCCTGTGGGAGGCGCATAAAGCCACGGTGCGGGGTCAGGTTATACAGCTGGTGGCGGTTCGAAAGCGGGAACAGGGGAGCTTCATTCTCTGTTGGCCTCTGCGGATGCTCGTTGGAAGTCATTCCCATCCATGGCCCATAAACGTGCTCAGGACACCCTGCGGCAGAGTTGGATCTACTTGCCTCTTCAGAGGCGGAACGGGCCCTGCGTTGGACCAAACACAAATTTTATTCCTGTGCGAATAAGCCCGGCCCGATGCTGGCCAGGAAACTCAATTCTGTGGGGAAACCCCACAAACCGACCCGATTGTGACTTCCCGTGGGTGGCTGTACTTCTAATCCTCAGCAGATTGTCTCCCGTTTTGCGGACTTTCTCTCGCGCCTTTACGCTAAACCAGATCCCTTCCCTGTGGCTCAGGCAGAGGCATTTTTTCAAGACCTCCACCTTCCTGGACTATCTGAGGCAGCGCAGAAGGCCCTCAATGCCAGTGTCACCGTACCAGAAGTGCTACAAGCTTTTAAATCTCTACGGTCCACCGTGGCCCCGTGTCCAGATGGCTTTTCCGGACTCTACTATAAGAAATTTGCAACCCTGTTAGCACCTTTCTTTGTTTATTATTTTAATGAGTTACGACAGGGCTCCTTGCCCTCTCCAGACGCGCTTAGAGCTCATATCTCTATGATTCCTAAGACGACCGATGATGTGCGGGAACCGCAAGCCTTTTTGGCCCATTTCGCTTCTTAATGAAGACCTGAAGATATTAGGCAAGATTTTTAGCTGTCGTATCAATAAATATTTGCGTAGCCTGATTCACAGGGACCAAGTGGGTTTCGTCCCTGGGAGACAGGCGGGTGATAACGTTCGTAAGGTGGTCCATCTTATACATTTTCTACAACAGCGGAAAATACCGGGATTCTTACTGTCCTTAGACATATATAAAGCCTTTGATTCTCTATCCTGGGACTATCTGCGGTTTGTGCTGTCTCGCTGGGGTTTTGGGGACTCTATTCTTTCTTGGATTCAAGCCATGTATTCTTCCCCTTCGGCTTAAATACGTTAAATACGCTGGGTATTTCTCAGATTCCTTTTCTATTTGGCGAGGTACGAGACAGGGATGCCCCCTGTCCCCAGCACTCCTTGTCCTGCCGCTTGAGCCGTTGGCTATGGTGCTCCGGACTGATTGTAATGTATCGGGGGTTCCATACGCTGGACAGGAGTTCAAGTTGAACCTTTTTGCAGACGATGCCCTCTTGACTCTCACTAACCCCTTGATGACCCTTTCAAATTTGCAACAGGTTCTTGAGCGCTTCTCCTTGATTTCGGGTCTCTGTATCAATTTGGATAAGACTGTCGCGCTTAATATTACTTTGGCCTCAGATTTGGTTTTGCGCCTACAGTCCCACTTCCCTTATAAATGGGCTTCTTCTTCTCTTGAATACCTAGGCATCCGCTTAATCCCCACCTATGACTCACTGTTTGCTGCAAATTACTATCCATTGCTTCGGTCTGTGTCCTCTCTTATGCATTCTTGGCAATTTCTGCACCTATCATGGATAGGACGGATTAATTCAGTAAAAATGACCATCTTGCCGAAATTGTTATACTATTTTCGCACCCTCCCAGTGTGTGTTCCTCCTCATTTCCTTCGGTTGCTTCAGGTAAAGGTTATGCGTTTTTTATCTGGGCCGATAAACGCCCCAGAGTTTCCAGAACTACGCTTTTTGTCCATAGACTCCAGGGTGGCCTTGGGGTTCCCAATGTTACTAAATATTATCAGGCGAGCCAGATCGCCCCGTTATCTATGTTGCATGCTTCCTCAGACATACCTCTCTGGGTCCTCCTGGAATTACCTAATTGTGCTCCTATTGCGATATCAACACTTCTATAGCTTCCCCCTGCCCTGCTCCCCACGGAACTGAGTCCAATTTTCCTCCATGGCTTACAAGTGTGGGACTCGGTACGTTACTCCAGTGGCCTAATGTCACCTTTTTTGCCTTTGCTCCCAATCACTAACAACCCCCTCTTCCCACCAGGTTTAGATCAACCAAGGGCGTTTTCTTGGTGGGTGACCAATGGTTTTTCACAGGTACGACACTTTTTGATCTCTCGGGCCTTCCCTACCTGGAATTCTCTTCGGGAGTCACGGGATGTCCCTCCGGCGGAATTTTTTCGTTACCTTCAGTTGCGGCATTGGCTGCTCTCATTGCGGGGCACTTCTGTCTTCCCGTACCAGATACCTGCCATTGAACTGCTTTGCCAACAGCGGCCGGGCGCCCCAGGCCTTATTTCCCTTCTTTATGCAGCTTTGAATAGACTCTTGTCGCATACTTCTCTTTCATATGTCGTTCAGTGGGAGAGTGACCTGGGAGTGGCTGTGGATCCGGGGGACTGGAATAAGGCCTGGTCACTCATAGCTAAATGTTTATTTAATACAACCACGCTGGAGGCGGCTTACAAGGTATTGTTTTGTTGGTATTGAGTTCCGGCTCGTTTGGCACAGGCAAATCCTGCCTGCAGTGATCGATGCTTTCGGGGTTGTGGCCATCGTGGTGATGTATTGCATATCTGGTGGTCATGCCCGAGGCTGCTTCGTTTTTGGTCTCGTGTGTTTGGCCTCCTTTTCACCTTGTTCCATCTCTCTATACGACGGGATGCTCGGTATGCTTTGCTTCATTGTCCCATACTGGGCCTCTTGGCTCATCAGCAGAAGTTGGCTTCCTATTTGTTTTTGTCGGCCTCTAGAACAATTGCTCAGGCCTGGAAGAGCCCGTTTGTCCCTCTTCAGGGGGTGCGGGACCGTATGACCACTAAATGCTCAATGAACAGATGTCGAGTATCTGCAACGACTCCCAAAGTAAATTCTTGAAAATATGGGAGCCGTGGTTGCAATATACCTTTCCCACGCTCCCCCCGGCTAGTCTGGGGATGTGATGTTGTTCTGCTTTGGCGTTCTTGGATCCCTGCTCTTGGTTTGGTTATCTTTTTTGCTTTTGTACTTCTCCTTCCTCCCCCCCCCCCCCTTTTTTATTTTTTTTTTCTGTTTGCTTTTGGTGTGGCAGTGGATAGCTGCCTTTAGTCTGAGTTATTATCAGTGTTATATTTATGTTTTGTTATTTAAGTGCCATTGAGAACCCCCGAGTGGGCGATCTTTTTTCCTGTTGGTGTTAGAGCACTGATTTCTTCAATTTTCTACTTCTTTTATGTGCAATTGATAGCCCCTGCGTGGGCGTTATTTGTTGCTCCTGTGTTAATTGTTATTAATTAATAAAAACCATTGAAATACAAAAGCATAAGGCTCCTTTTCCACCCTCATAGTCTCTACTGAAGTATGAAAGTGAAAAGCTTCTTGTCAGGAATCAAGGAATGACCAGAAAGGTGTGGACTGACACAGGGAAACGCAGGTCTCAGGTACAATACAATACAGGTTATTATTAGCCACCCATATATATATATGTATAAACGCACAGTGAACAAACTAACCTTCCACTAATCTTAGGAGGTGCAGGAACACAGGCGTAGTCAGGGCTGGAGAGGTGGAATGGTCAGGCCGGCCGTAGGCTTCTGTAACGACTGCCTGGTGGTACCTCTAGCGGTCGTCAGGGCAGGATTCCCCAGGGCGCGGAGTCTAAGCCCCAGTCTGCCTCTTCACCAGAGCCCCTGATGGTGGGGATGGACTTGGCGCAGGACTGAGACCAGGTCGCGGCCCCTGAGTACACCTGCTAGTGGTAGAGGGATCCGCCAGAGGTATGTGCAGGTACGGCTGGATCCGTGCAGGATGGATGGATGGCAGAGTAGTTAGCGTGGTCAGACAAGCCGGGTCGGTAACAGTGGAGGCAGATCAGTACAGAGCAGCAGGCAAAGAGTAAACGGGTCACAAGCCAAGGTACAGCATAGGAGTAGGCAGAAGAATAGTCAGGGATGAGCCAGTAGTCAGAACAGGAGACGGTCAACAGAGATCAGGATCAAGCCGGGTCAGCAACGAAGCAAGAACACAGGATACAGGTACAGAGGCTCATGGGAAGACATACACCAAGGCCCAGAGCACAGGCCTGGTCATGCCTTATATACACCTTTCTGTAATCAGCCCCAGGTTTGGCTGATTGTGAGCTTCTGGCTGCTAAGAGCACCCGCTGGTCAGCTCTGGTACTGCAGCCCACACGGCAGGTGAGTTCCACCACCAGTGCTGAGAGCACCCGCTGGTCAGCTCTGGTACTGCAGCCCACACGGCAGGTGAGTTCCACCACCAGTGCTGAGCACCCGCTGGTCAGCTCTGGTACTGCAGCCCACACGGCAGGGGAGTCCCACCACCAGTTCTGAGTCCATTCTTGACAGTACCCCCCCCTCAAGGAGCGGCCTCAGGACGCTCCAAACAGTCCTTAGTGGGCAAAATGTTCCACCGCCCGGGTCAGGTAACTGGCTGAATATCCTACTGCCGGAGTAAACCGGCTGGCTGGGTTTCCTGCTGGTAGACTTCTCTTTGTGTAGGAGAACCCAGGAAGGCAGGTCACTGGGCACAGGATTTCCAGGAGCAGGCTGGGTATCAGTTATCGGCCAGTTTAACTGGACATCAGGGGCTGGCATGTTGGGCTGTGCAGCAGGCAGAGGCACGTCAGCGGGCACCGAGTCATCTGGCACGACAGCGGGCACAGAGTCACCGGGCACGTCAGCGGACACCAAGTCACCGGGCACGTCAGCGGGCACCAAGCCATCTAGCAGAACCGCAGGTACCGGGTCACCAAGCTCGACAGCAGGCACCAAATTAACTGGCACAACAGTGGGCACTGAATCAACTGGCATGACAGCGGGCACCGAGTCATCAAGCATCAAGTCATCCGGCTCAACAGCGGGCACTGAGTCAACTGGCACCGAGTCAACTGGTACGACAGCGGGCACCAAGTCGACTGGCACCGAATCATCAGGCATCAAGTCATCTGGCTCGACAGCGGGCACCGAGTCAACTGGCACGACAGCGGGTACCGAATCATCAGGCATCAAGTCATCTGGCTCGACAGCGGGCACCGAGTCAACTGGCACCGAGTCAACCTGCAGGATGGTACAGTGAGTGGGAGCAGGGTACTGACATGTGGTAGATTGCTGGGTATACTGGGCTGTCCCTGGGGGGGCTGTCACTGGGGGTGCTGTCGGGAATGCAGGAAAAGAGCTTTGAGCAGAGGAATGATAAGCAGGACTGGTTTGTTGCAAGCTGATTGAGGCTGGGTGTAACAAGTCTGACCATGTCTGCAGTAATGGTTGGACAACGCTCAGCTTACACAAGGCCTGTCTGGTCAAAGATTGCACTGCGTTTATACACTTCTTTAGCACATGTGGTGAATATGCTGAATAATGCTCCAAGAAGCAATCCGGATCATCCTCCAACAACCATACCAGTGATATTATTTGACTCGCCCTGAATGGAGGAAGAAATTCATCCCTGCTTTCAGGGGTACTAGATGAAGCCACTTCAACACAAGCCTGAATCAATGGTTGCACCTCAGAGAGCTCTAGGACCTGACCTACTAGGGAATGAGCGACCCGTATGCACTCTAGTAGCTGATCCCTGGTATAGTCCCGCAGAGTCTGATAGGCATATTCTCTGTCATCAAAGACTAGCATAGACAAATATATAACCTCATCAGGATGCATCCTTCACAACAAGTCAAGATGGCTTCCCTGTGCAGCCACTTCTGGTCAGGAATGGCCTTGGTGTGATGTCAGGAATCAAGGAATGACCAGAAAGGTGTGGACTGACACAGGGAAACGCAGGTCTCAGGTACAATACAATACAGGTTATTATTAGCCACCCAGATATATATATGTATAAATGCACAGTGAACAAACTAACCTTCCACTAATCTTAGGAGGTGCAGAAACACAGGCGTAGTCAGGGCTGGAGAGGTGGAATGGTCAGGCCGGCCGTAGGGTTCTGTAACGACTGCCTGGTGGTACCTCTAGCGGTCGTCAGGGCAGGATTCCCCAGGGCACGGAGTCTAAGCCCCAGTCTGCCTCTTCACCAGAGCCCCTGATGGTGGGGATGGACTTGGCGCAGGACTGAGACCAGATCGCGGCCCCTGAGTACACCTGCTAGTGGTAGAGGGATCCGCCAGAGGTATGTGCAGGTACGGCTGGATCCGTGCAGGATGGATGGATGGCAGAGTAGTTAGCGTGGTCAGACAAGCCGGGTCGGTAACAGTGGAGGCAGATCAGTACAGAGCAGCAGGCAAAGAGTAAACGGGTCACAAGCCAAGGTACAGCAACAGGAGGTCAAACAGCATAGGAGTAGGCAGAAGAATAGTCAGGCATGAGCCAGTAGTCAGAACAGGAGACGGTCAACAGAGATCAGGATCAAGCCGGGTCAGCAACGAAGCAAGAACACAGGATACAGGTACAGAGGCTCATGGGAAGACATACACCAAGGCCCAGAGCACAGGCCTGGTCATGCCTTATATACACCTTTCTGTAATCAGCCCCAGGTTTGGCTGATTGTGAGCTTCTGGCTGCTAAGAGCACCCGCTGGTCAGCTCTGGTACTGCAGCCCACACGGCAGGTGAGTTCCACCACCAGTGCTGAGAGCACCCGCTGGTCAGCTCTGGTACTGCAGCCCACACGGCAGGTGAGTTCCACCACCAGTGCTGAGAGCACCCGCTGGTCAGCTCTGGTACTGCAGCCCACACGGCAGGGGAGTCCCACCACCAGTGCTGAGTCCATTCCTGACACTTCTAGAGGTTGCAGACTTTGAGAGGAATAAAGAAGTACTGGAGTGTTAGAGGAAGCCCCAGAAGATTTCTCACCCCCAGGCTCTTATCCACCTGATGTTGCACTTTCACGCAATATGCTTGCCAATGTAGATATACTCAAAAATTTAAAATATATGTATATCCCACATCGCCTGTGTATATTATAAATAAACCACTGTGTTATAAAAAACAGTATATGATCCAATATTGAATTCTGTCTTAGGGGTGGCTGCAAACAATAAAGGGTTCCCACAATGATTATGATAAACCTAAAAATATGAATGTACTCGCCTCCCTGTAATCATATATACCGTGCACCAAAACTCATCAAATAAACAATGACCTGATTTTCAACCATCAACAAACATTTCCTTGAAACCAAAAACACATGGCCTATAATTTCCACACTCCATAAATTGTGCTTAATATATATCTTCCTTCATGGAATTTCTTATTATCTTTATTAGCTTTATTATCTTTCGTTATAAATGTGCACCACCTCCTATGTTTTTGTGAGCAAACACACTGTTTCCACCACCGTTCAATAATACTGCGCTGACCTCCACTTTTTTTTTTTTAATAATTATTTTATTGATTTTCAATATATTACATTACACCAGTAAAATTCCAAAATATTCAACATTACACAATTCACTTATACCTCTGCATTCTAAAGAAAAACCCCACCCGCCCACTCCCACCCCCTTTTCCCAGCTCTTCCCAGCAACTGTCTCCTTCAATGCCCTTTGGATTTCCTCCTGCGTTATCGAGTTTTCTAGGTGTTTTTAATCGTTCTTATCCTAAAATCGGTAATTTCACCTTCTTTTAATAGCTTTGCCTCTGTCTTGCTCTCTCCTCTTCCCACCCCCCCCCCCCCTTTAACTGTTTCTGGTTTGTCATATTTACTATAATATTTTTGAATACCTTAGCGATATCTGTGGTCGAATATGCCAGATCTCCATTGTCGTTCTTAGTTTTCTTGATGTAATTCCTAGATTTCTTCTTTCTTCTCCTATTTTGAGATGGCTGAACGGGGAAAAGAACCTTGGGCCTTGCCTGAGTCAGCTGGGCGAGATGGTGGTACCCCAATCTGTGCATCCAGGGAGAAAGAGAGGGAGGCCGCACAAATGTTCTTCGCCAGGCCACTCGCCAGGGAAACTTCTCAAACACAACTTCTGGAATTCGATATTGATCTGGTCCTAGACTCTGCAAGCACTGCTCTGTTCCCCCTAGTACTGGCAGACAGAGAGATCCCATCCTGCAATCCCGCAGTGATTATCCCTCCATCCCAGTCTCATGGGACACAGGCTGCTGTTTCCATTGATGATAATCCTGAACCCACCCTCAGAGAGATTCTCTATGCGGTTACTACATGCACCTCATCTGTTGAGATTCTTACTGGGGAGGTGAAGGGGATGAGAGTGGAATTGACCCTCGTGCGTCAAGATATGCAGAAATTGCGGGATCGCACTGTGGCCTTGGAGGGGAGAGTGAGCACTTTGGAAGATGACTGGCAACCATTACACAGGGATGTGCGATATGTGCAATCAGTCGCTTCTACTAATGCCTCTAGACTAGAAGATTTGGAAAATCTGTTACTCCGCAACAATGTGCGAGCACTGGCTATACCAGAGTGTGCTGAGGGTTAAAATCCTGTAGCCTTTATTGAAGCCTGGCTGACCTAAACATTTGGCAGTAATGTACTCTCCCCATGTTTGCAGTGGAGCGAGCACATAGAGTCCCAGTATGTGCTCCACTGGCTGTTGCTCTCCATGGCCTTTACTGTTCGACTCCTTAATTATGGGAACAGACACCATTCTTTCTCAGGTCAGAAGCAAGGGTAATCTGTCGGTTGATCATGTCCAAGTATCCTTTCCAGATCTTTCTGTGGAAGTTCAAAAGCAACACGCAAAATTCCTGGATGTCAAAAAACGACTTCGGGCTTTGTGCCTTCAATATGCCATGCTTTATCTTACTAAACTTCGAGTGATTGTGAAGGACATCTCATTTCTTTGATAATCCCAATGCGGCCCTACAATGGCTGGACGGAGCGGAACATCGCCTGGCGCCTTCTCCTTGAACTTGACCCTGGGGACCCAGTTGATCCTTAGTCCCTTAATCGCAGTTTAGTGGTACAGCGGGGTATTGTTCTCTCATTTCCTCCCTTTTTGCTTTTTTACTTTTTTCCCGCTTAAGTTGGGGCTCCTCCCATCTTACACTACCCCTGCATCTACCTACTGCTTGTATGAGCACAAGGCATTGTGTAAACCCCACCCTGTTTTTAGTCCTGAGGGGACCTTTTGGCCTCCTGCCAGTGTTTCCAGTTATCATTATTATGGATCTGTTGGCCTATATGTTGATGGTAATTTTCAGTTTTATTCATTTTTTGTGTATGGTTCACCTGAGATGTCTATCTGAGTGTATGTTGCTGGAACTGGCATTCCCGCTTCCTGCGGGCTGTCCTTCTGGCCACCCTGGCCCCTATGATCCGGGTATCTGTTTGCACTGGTTTATTACCCTGCTCCCCCTTTTTTTTTTTTTTTTTTTTTACATATTGTTTATCAGCTCTCTGCTCCCCCTGGGGGGGACATATCTGTCTACGACTATGCCATCCTTATCATTTTCCCTATATGCATTATGTCTGTCTTCCATAAAGAACTGATTTTTTCATCCTGGAATGTAAGGGGTCTGGAGGATAGATCCAGAGGAGGTGCTGTTTTCCATGTGTTTTAAGCATTTAAAACTATCTGTAGTATGTTTGCAAGAAACCCATTTGAAATCTGACACTGTCGGCACCCTCCGCTCCTGTTTATTTCCCATACAGTATCATTCCTTACATTCTATGTTTTCTAGAGGTGTGATTATCCTTATTTCAAACTCTGTTCAATTGGTTCATATGCGGGAGTGGATTGATGCGGAGAGCAGATATATTTTCCTACTGTGTACTTTGAATGGGTTTCACTGCATAGTGGCTACGATATATATTCCCCCGCCCTACTCTCCAGAGGTCGTTAAACGCCTAACTCAATTTATGGTTAATCACCCTGATGTTTCCCTATTGGCGTTGGGTGAATTCTGATAATTGCTTACTTCCCATTTTGGATAGATTGCCCTTCGGCAGCAGGGGCAGACAATTATCCCCTCAACCTACCCCATTTGCTAATTTATTTGCGGAATTGGGCCTCTGGGATGTGTGGTAGATGAAGTATCTGTCAGAGAAATGTTATTCTTGTTACTCTGCTACTCATAATGGGTTTTCACATATAGATTTGGGTCTATGGAATTCGATTGTCCTGCCATATGTGTTTGATGCTGCGTATGAACCCAGAGCTCTGTCTGACCATGCTCCTTTCTGGGTTAAACTGCAGGTGTGTTCCACCCGCTCTTGTCAGCTGTGGAAGGTTAACCCATTCTGGTTGACACGGTTTCTGAAGTCTGAGACGATTCCTGGGGAGTTGTCAGACTTTCTGTGACGGAACGAGGGCCTGTCCCCATCAGGCCTGGTTTGGAATGCAATGAAGGCCTTCCTGAGGGGTCTGATTATCCGGGAGATTTCAGCAGTTAAGCATATATCCAGGGAGTGGGAGGAGAGGGTGCGGCTAGATGTTCAGCAGAGAGAAATTCAGTTGATTCAAGACTCAAGCCCCTGCAACTGTATCTCCTGGAAAGAGGCCCAGACCCTTTATGAAACAGTGCTTACTCAAACAGCTGATAAGAAACAATGTTTTTTACAAAAATATTTTGAAGAGGGTGAGAATACAGGACATCTGGCTCTTGTGGCGAAATCGCCACTAGAGATGTCCTCCATATATAAGATTGAGGATGCTGATGGGGAGATCTGCACGAGTCATGTGGATCTCCTGAGAGTTTCCATCACTTTTATGATGATCTATATACTTCTAAAACGGTAGCCACCCATTCTGAGCATTCACAGTTTCTAGATGCATGCCCTTTTCCTGTGTTGTAGGAGGCTGACCAGAGAGTTCAGGATATGCCATTCTCTGTTTAAGAATTATCTGAAGCTTTAGTAGCTACTCCCAGTAATAAATCCCTGGGTTCTGATGGATTGCCATTTGAAATATATAATCGATATGGTGAGCATCTCCTTCCAGCCTTGCTTAATGCCCTGAATGCCGCCATGTTTGGAAATGGATTACCCCTCCCTCCATGAACAAAGCTATTATTATTGTTTTATTGAAGCCAGGAAAAGGTCAGTTAAAACCAGACTCCTATCGACCTACTTCCCTTTTGAATATGGATGCTAAATTGCTGGCCTGAGTTCTAGCTTCTAGATTGGCGTGGATTATTGGTAGCATTGTGCATAAAGATCAAGGGGTTTATTCCCTCCAGAGCGACAGCAAATAATATTCGTAGACTTTTTTTTGAGCTTACAAATTCCAGTGGACAACCCAGGGGGGAGGACAATATTATCTTTGCATGTGGCTAAGTCATTTGACAGTGTGGCATGGCCGTATATATGGGAAGTACTGTCTAGATTCGGTTTTGGTCCCAAGTTTATTAGCTGGGTATGTTTTCTGTACTTGGCCCCTAGTACCCGCATCTGGGTTAACAGGGATCTGTCAGATTCATTCCGGCTGCAGAGGGGGACGAGGCAGGGCTGTCCCTCTTGCCCCTTTTGTTCGCCTTGGCATTAGAAACTTTAGCAATTTTGGTGCGACAATCTCCGGATATTATAGGTTTTAATAGGTGTGTTCTCCCTTTATCCCTTTATGCTGATGACACACTGCTGTATTTGGGCAATACCTCTACATCCTTAGATGTGGTAATGTCCCTTATTGGACGTTCTGGTGGCTTTTCTGGCCTTAAAATCAATTGGCATAAATCAGTGTTGATGCCCGTGGATCCTGTGGACCTTCCCCTCCCAGCCTGTGCACAGCAAATTCAAGTAGTATCTACATTTAAATATCTGGGGAGGGTGGTGTCTCCTGATCCTAGACCATATATATCTCAGTCTTTTACCTCTACTCCATCAGCAAAAACTGAAATGCACCAGTTGGTGAAAACTTCCTTTGTCAGTGGTGGGCAGGGTCAATCTGATTAAAATGATTTGGGCCCCGCAACTGCTCTATATTTTTCATAACTCTCAAATATGGATTCCTCGGAAATGGTTTAGTCGTATAGAGACCCAGTTTTGGTGCCTCATTTGGAAAAAACGGACGGCTAGGATAAAATTGTCCACATTACAATATGGCAAGGATTCAGGGGGGCTGGCAGTTCCTGAGCCTAGATTATATTTCCTGGCGGCCCAATTGCAACATCTAGTTGGGTGGGATTTATCTGATACTACTGGTCCTATTACGAGTCTGATTTCCCTTCTTGACTCCACCATTTCAGCTATCTCATCTTGAGATGGCTCTATCGGTTCTCCCATCTATGGCTCCATCGGTTCTCCCATCTATGGCTCCAACCGCGGATCTTCTGAGGCGTGTGTAGAGTGCGACAAAATCATCCTTTCAGGTCACTGGGTTGCTCTCTAGTACCCCCTGGTGGAACAATCAGCAATATGTAGAATTAGCTAAATTAGAGGGTTTCCGTGCATGGAGGGAACGAGGCTTGAAATTTATATCTCAGCTGTACTCAGGGGAAACTCCGAAGTCCTTTTCACAATTGCAAATGGAATTTAAGTTCACGCATAAGCAATTTTACCGATATCTTCAGCTACGTCATGCAATGCAGGCCCAGTCTCTGCTCTCCAATCTCACAATTGACAGACTCAGTTTTTCTTAAGGATGTAACTCAGGCTACCCATAAAAAGGGCATGATTTCTTGGGTCTACTCCCAGTTGTTGTCCATGGTACAGGATCCTACTAGTTTCCGGGATAGGGTACAGTGGACCTGGGATGTTGGAGAGCTGCCCTGGAATCTTTTCTGGTGATATTGCTTTCTCCCTATCATAAATTGTCACAATTGTTTATTCTTCATTGGGCGTATAGGACCCCTGTGCAATTGTACCGGTGGGGCAGGCGAGATTCACCTGATTGCGCAAGGTGTAGGGTCAAAGAAGGTGATTTCATTCACATGCTCTGGCGCTGCTCAAAGCTGCATAGATAATGGAGTGAGGTCCTCCAGCTTATTTCCGTAGTTTCACAATATACTGTTCCCCAGGATCCCCTGCACTGTCTGCTGGGGGCACTGGACCAAGGACTGTTCCAACCAGGAGGATATATTATGGTATCTAGACTGTTATATCTGGCTAGGAAGTTGATTGCTAGGTACTGGTTGTTGTCGGCCCCACAGACAAGCACACAATGGATAGATTATGTTCATTCGTTGCTCCCCTGGGAAAAAACTCGCTTACCAACATCGCAATGCTTATCGCAAGTTTCAGCATGTATGGCGAAGATGGCCAGATACACCTGGTCTTGCCCCCCCCCCAGTTGATAGCGGACCGGCTCTTACAGGTGTGACGTTTTATATCAGGCATGTCGCTACACTTATCCCTCCTTAGGGGACGTCATGTGTATCCACAGTTTTCTCTGATGACATCCCAGTTGTCTTTTTTTTTTTTTTTGTTCATGTTGGTTTAATTGTGATTTTGTTCCTTTCCTTCATTTATATATACCGTATTTGCCGGCGTATAAGACGACTTTTTTGCCCTGAAAAACATGCCTCCAAGTGGGGGGGTCGTCTTATACGCCGGGTGCACTTCAGTTGGGATAGATATAGCTGCCATAGTGGCCTCCCGATGCCCGCCCGCCTCATTCTACATACCATCCAGTATCGCGCGGTATCCAGTGCGGCCGCGGCGGGTCATCAGCGTGGCTGCGGCGAGCATCAGCAGCGTCACAGGGGTGCCAGCCTTTTCTGCTCGGCGGGAAGCAGCGGCGCTCCGGCCCGCCCCTTGTCTATGCAGAACTCACACATGCGCACTAGTGCCAATTACAAGGAGATGCAGGGACTGGCCGGAGGTGCTGCGGTCACGTACAATGGTGACAATGACAGGTACTGTAGTGGCACTAATACTACGGGCACTCATGTGAAACCGGTAACAATAAATGCACACAGGGGTATACTTTTATACATTTTACAACTTTCTCCTCGCCCCCTCCCCCCTTCTTATGCACTCCCTATCCAAATCTCTTATCAGGTCATAATATACCATATGTCACTTGGTATTAATATACGGTACTATAATACTGGTGCTATCCATAATATGGATTCAAGGGCGGACCAGACTGCTGCTAGTGACATGTAGACGGAGGGCAGACAGGGAGCAAGGACCAATCCAATCAGGCTTTGTATACAGCCAACAGCCAACCACAGTACTGCACCATTGTACAGTACAATACAGCATAGAAAATGTCCAGTAGTCAAACCCCTATCAACCTTATCATGGCACCAGCAAAAAGAAAGAAATATGATGCAAGTTTTAAACTTCAAGTTGTAAACTTTGCCATGGAACATAATAATTGTGCTGCTGCAAGACAATATGGAGTAACAGAAAAGATGGTTCGGGACTGGAAATCAAATGAAAAAGCATTAAAGAGTATGCCTAGGGGTAAGTGTGCATTAAGAAGAGGCACCCCACACTGACCAGAACTCGAAAAACATGTAGCAGACATGGTGGCTCAGCATCGCCAAAACGGTTATGTGGTGACACGAAATATAATACGCTTGTTTGCACTTCAGTGGGCCAAATCTAACCCAGATCACAGCAACAATTTTAAGGCCACTATATCCTGGTGTAGTAGATTCATGGCAAGGCATGATCTGGTACTAAGGCAAAAGACAAAAATTGCCCAAAAATTACCTGCAGATCTAGATAACAAAGTGGATAGTTTCCATCGATACGTAATACAACAGCGCACTAAACATGGCTATGCGTTAAGTAATATTGGAAATATGGATGAAACTCCAATGAATTTTGATATGATTGGAAATAAAACTGTTCATCAAAAAGGTGAAAAAACTATTTTGATAAAAACAACAGGACATGAGAAGTCAAGTTTTACAGTGGTACTAGCATGCACAGCTGATGGCAACAAACTGAAACCTATGATTATTTTTAAAAGGAAAACAATGCCAAAACTCAAGTTCCCTGCTGGTTGTTTTGTGCACGTGCATGAAAAAGGCTGGATGGATGAGGAGGGTGTGAAACTTTGGCTGGATAATGTATGGAGCAGACGACCAGGTGTTCTACTTCAAAAACGTAGTCTACTTGTGTGGGATATGTTCAGGGCTCATTCAACTCCCACCACTAAGGAAAGGCTTGCGAGAATAAAAACAGATGTGGCAGTTATTCCTGCAGGATTGACATCATTGGTACAGCCCCTGGATGTGTGCCTAAACAAGCCATTTAAAGATCGCATTCGAGAACAGTGGAATGAATGGATGGTTAGCGGCGAAAAGTCATACACAAAAGGAGGAAACATGCGTGCTCCACAGTTGGATGTTTTGTGCCAATTTGTCATAAAAGCCTGGAATGATATTGATGCACAAACAGTAATCAAGTCTTTCAAGAAGTGTGGCATATCAAATTCATTAGATGGTATGGAGGACGAGTACTTGTGGCAAGATGAAGAGGAAGCTGAAGCTGAGGCCACATCATCTGACACGGAATTAGATCCATACGATGACTGCCTTGCAACTGTATCACAAGATGTCATTGATGAACTTTTAATATCAGATGACAAACAGGAGTTTGAAGGCTTTTAAAGGGAAACTGTCACGCCAGGTTTTACACGAGGAGGTGGCGCCCGCTGTTTTTCTTCTTGTCTTCTACAGTGTGTTGCCAGAGTCCCTCTGGGTTGTGGGCTGCCTGCCTGTGTTCCTGAGAAGCATCTACCCGTCCATAGGGTTCACTTGGAGTGTTGCTTGCGCAGAGGAGGGAGTGTGTTGTCTTTAGTGAATTACGTTTAATAAACTTGCACTGTTTTATGTTTACTGTACATGTTTGATAACATACAGCCTTGTTACAGTTTTCCTGCATGTCATAAGCATTCGAATATAAATTAAAATGTTGAAATCAAATCTGATGTTCTTTTACGTTTTATTTGGTGTGTGGAAGGTGTGCGGAAGAGGGGGTAGTCTTATACGGCGAGTATATAACAAACTCTATATTTTGAGTGGAAATGTTGGGGGGTCGTCTTATACGCTCAGTCGTCTTATACGCCGGAAAATACGGTACATCTAGACGGGGAGGAATATAAGTTAAAAGGAAAAAGTTATGTATTGTCAAGTATTGGATCCATGTGTCTCCTGCTATGATTGGTCATTGCTTCAGTTATTCTGTATGTTACAGGATCCACATTGTTTTACCTATGCATAATTCTGCTGGTACAGTAATATTGATTCTGTAAACTCTGTTAATTGTTTTGACAATAAAAGTTGTTTGGATTTAACAATATATGGAATTTTTATGTAGGATTTTTGGGACAATTATCGTTTTTATCAAGTTTATTCGTCCTATCAAAGAAGATGGTCCTACTGATAATCTTCTCAGTTCCTTCTTTATCTGGTTTATTAAGTGTTCTTGCAAGAACACTTATTGTTATCTCACATATATATTCTTATTAAGTGTTCTTGCATAGCAGGAACACTTATTGTTCTCTCACAAATATATTCTTATTAAGTGTTCTTGCATGGCAAGAGCACTTATTGTTATCTCACAAATATATTCTTATTCTTATTAAGTGTTCTTGCATAGCAGGAACACTTATTGTTATCTCACAAATATATTCTTATTAAGTGTTCTTGCATGGCAAGAGCACTTATTGTTATCTCACAAATATATTCTTTTTAAGTGTTCTTGCATAGCAGGAACACTTATTGTTATCTCACAAATATATTCTTATTCTTATTAAGTGTTCTTGCATAGCAGGAACACTTATTGTTATCTCACAAATATATTCTTATTAAGTGTTCTTGCATAGCAGGAACACTTATTGTTATCTCACAAATATATTCTTATTAAGTGTTCTTGCATGGCAAGAGCACTTATTGTTATCTCACAAATATATTCTTATTCCGTTTCTTATTATAGCCATATTTGCCACGCTAACTCCTCCCACAGTTTTTACACTACAAAGACAAGTAATATATCAAAACATGCGGATTGTTCCCGATCGGATTGCTATTGCTTTGTGGAACGTTTCGCCGAATCGTTCATGAAATATCGCGGTTTTTGTGGCGAAATTTTCCCATAGGAATGAATGGTCCATGTACAGTGGCAGCAGAGCACAGCTAGAGTGTGCAAAGGAAAAATCAGAACATGATTTGTAAACTGCCATCACTCTGTCATTTTCAAGCCCACCTACACATATCTTATATCAAAACGTTCAGCTAACCCTGCTGTCACTAAAAATGTTCACGGCTAGGACATACTCCTGATAGTTTTCAGAATATGAGCATTTGTTTGCAACTCACCCCTCCCATTGACTTTCATTGAAACTTCACTCACAGCCACCTGAAATGTTCAGGGATGTTTTTAAACTGCGACTGTGCCTTCATTTTTAATATTGCAGAGACATACTATACATCAAAATTTAGCTCAGTTTCTTGTGATTTTTGCAGTACCAAGCTCTTTGCAGTAGCATTTATACTTTTAAAACTACAAGCGTTTGAAGATGGCAATCGCCGGTGAAGTTGGCAAGTTTAAAAAGTGTGTTTAGAGCAGAGCTGCTGACATTCCTGACAGAGTGGGTTGCTATAGCAACCAAAAATGACTCACACGCAGCTGAGTCACACAGGCTGGACTGTGAGATGCAAAATACAAGCTGAAATCCATTTCTCCCTCTGTCAGGCTTGCAATGTGCACTGCTTACATTTCATGAATCATTTGGTAAGGGTTACTCGCAAGAACACTTTACACAATTTCCCCAGAAATTGTAGATTTTCTAGTTCTTATTAAGTGTTCTTGCATAGCAAGGAACACTTATTGTTATCTCACATATATATTCTTATTAAGTGTTCTTGCATAGCAAGGAACACTTATTGTTATCTCACATATATATTCTTATTCTTATTCCGTTTCTTATTATAGCCATATTTGCCACGCTAACTCCTCCCACAGTTTTTACACTACAAAGACAAGTAATATATCAAAACGTGCGGATTGTTCCCGATCGGATTGCTATTACTTTGTGGAACGTTTCGCCAAATCGTTAAAGAAATATCGTGGTTTTTGTGGTGAAATTTTCCCATAGGAATGCATTGAGCAACTAGAGTGAGAAATGACAAATCTAGAGTGTAGAAGGAAAAATCAGAACATGATTTGTAAACTGCCATCAGTCTGTCATTTTCAAGCCCACCTACACATAAATTATATCAAAACGTTCAGCTATCCCTGCTGTCACTAAAAATGTTCACGGCTAGGACATACTCCTGATAGTTTTCACAATATGACCATTTGTTTGCACCTCACCCCTCCCATTGACTTTCATTGAAACTTCACTCACAGCCACCTGAAATGTTAAGGGACATTTTTAAACTGTGACTGTGCCTTCATTTTTAATATTGCAGAGACATACTATATATCAAAATTTAGCTCTGATTCTTGTGATTGTCACAATATAAACCTTTTCACGGTAGCATTTATACTTTTAAAACTACAAGCGTTTGAAGATGGCAATCGCCAGTGAATTTGGCAAGTTTGAGCAGTGTGGTTAGAACAGAGCTTCTCACACACCTGTGACTGACTGAGTCACAGGTGCAACCAAAGGTCACTCAGGGGGCAGCTGAGTCACATTAGAGTGAGAAGTGAGAAAGCTACAGTGTGAAAGGAAAAATCAGAACATGATTTGTAAACTGCTATCACTCTGTCATTTTCAAGCCCACCTACACATATCTTATATCAAAACGTTCAGCTAACCCTGCTGTCACTAAAAATGTTCACGGCTAGGACATACTCCTGATAGTTTTCAGAATATGACCATTTGTTTGCAAATAACCCCTCCCATTGACTTTCATTGAAACTTCACTCACAGCCACCTGAAATGTTAAGGGACGTTTTTAAACTGCGACTGTGCCTTCATTTTTAATATTGCAGAGACATACTATACATCAAAATTTAGGTCTGTTTCTTGTGATTGTCACAGTATAAACCTTTTCACGGTAGCATTTATACTTTTAAAACTACAAGCGTTTGAAGATGGCAATCGCCAGTGAATTTGGCAAGTTTGAGCACTGTGTTTAGAGCAGAGCTTGTCACACACCTGTGACTGACTGAGTCACAGGTGCACCAAAGGTCACTCAGGGGGCAGCTGAGTCACATTAGAGTGAGAAGTGAGAAAGCTGCAGTGTGGAAGGAAAAATCAGAACATGATTTGTAAACTGCCATCACTCTTTCATTTTCAAGCCCACCTACACATATCTTATATCAAAACGTTCAGCTAACCCTGCTGTCACTAAAAATGTTCACGAATGCCAGTAGTGTACCGCGCTCCAATATATTCTACCTTATGTGATATAATGAATTCATAAGTGTACCACCGATAATCAAATAATTACATCAATTAATTATACTTAAATATATGATTTGTGTAAATATATAAAATAAATTAATTTATCAATGTGAAAAAACAAAAACTATGAATGAAAAATATAAATAAAAAATAAAAAATATTTGCAGTGGGAATGACAGTTCCTTCTGTATAAATGAGATGGTGTTATTATTCAGTCTGGATAAAAATAAAATAAAATTAAAAAAAATAAATAAAATAAAATTAAAATAAAAATAAAAATAAAATTAAAATTAAAATAAATAAAAAATATTTGCAGTGGGAATGACAGTTCCTTCTGTATAAATGAGATGGTATTATTATTCAGTCTGGATAAAAATAAAAATTAAATTAAAATTAAATTAAAATAAAATTAAAAATAAAATAAAAATTAAAATAAAAATAAAATTAAATTAAAAAAAAAAATTAAAATAAAAATAAAATTAACATAAAAATAAAATTAAAAAAAAAATAAAAATAAAATTAAAATTAACATAAAATTAAAATAAAAATTAAATTAAAAATAAAATTAAATTAAAATTAAAATAAAATTAAAATTAACAAAATTAAAATAAAAATAAAATTAAAATAAAATAAAAATAAAATTAAAATTAACATAAAATTAAAATAAAAATAAAATTAAAAATAAAATAAAAAAAAAATTAAAATAAAAATAAAAATAAATAATTGATATCCCGGATAAGACACTATGTTTCTTTTCTTTAATATTTAATTAATACTAATTTTAGCACGCAATTGAACTTGGCAAGTTTAAAAAGCCTGTTTAGAACAGGCATGCTGACATTCCTCTCAGAGTGAGTTGTCATAGCAACCCAGCTGTCTCAGCACAGTTAGCCTACTCCGCCCTCTCCAGGTGCAGCAACCAAAGGTCACTCAAGAGGCAGATGACTCACGAGGCTGGACTGTGAGCTTCAAAATACAAGCTGAAATGCATTTCTCACTATAAGGCTTGCAATGTGCACTGCTTACATTTCATCAATCATTTGGTAAAGGTTGCGGCAAGAACACTTTACACAATTTCCCCAGAAATTGTAGATTGTCTAGTTAAGTGTTCTTGCATAGCAAGGAACACTTATTGTTATCTCACATATATATTCTTATTCTGTTTCTTATTATAGCCATATTTGCCACGCTAACTCCTCCCACAGTTTTTACACTACAAATACAAGTAATATATCAAAACGTGCGGATTGTTCCCGATCGGATTGCTATTACTTTGTGGAACGTTTCGCCGAATCGTTCAAGAAATATCGCGGTTTTTGCGGCAAAATTTTCCCATAGGAATGCATTGAGCAGCACAGCACAGCTAGAGTGTGCAAAGGAAAAATCAGAAAAATCAGAACATGATTTGTAAACTGCCATCACTCTTTCATTTTCAAGCCCACCTACACATATCTTATATCAAAACTTTCAGTCAACCCTGCTGTCACTAAAAATGTTCACGGCTAGGACATATTCCTGATAGTTTTCACAATATGACCATTTGTTTGGACCTCATCCCACCCATTGACTTTCATTGAAACTCCACTTTAGACACAAGAAATTTTAAGGGACGTTTTTAAACTGCGACTGTGCCTTCATTTGTTATCTTTCAGAGACATACTATACATCAAACTGTAGGTCTTTTTCTTGTGATTATCACAATATAAAGCTTTTCACGGTAGCATTTATACTTTTAAAACTACAAGCGTTTGAAGATGGCAATCGCCAGTGAATTTGGCAAGTTTAAATAGCCTGTTTAGAGCAGAGCTGTCACACACCTGTGACTGACTGAGGTAACAGGTGCAAGCAAAGGTCACTCAGGGGGCAGCTGAGTCACATTAGAGTGAGAAAGCTACAGTGTGAAAGGAAAAATCAGAACATGATTTGTAAACTGCCATCACTATGTCATTATCAAGCCCACCTACACATATCTTATATCAAAACGTTCAGCTAACCCTGCTGTCACTAAAAATGTTCACGGCTAGGACATACTCCTGATAGTTTTCACAATATGACCATTTGTTTGCAAATAACCCCTCCCATTGACTTTCATTGAAAATCCACTCAGAGCCACCTGAAATGTTAAGGGACGTTTTTAAACTGCGACTGTGCCTTCATTTTTAATATTGCAGAGACATACTATACATCAAAATTTAGGTCTGTTTCTTGTGATTGTCACATTATAAACCTTTTTACGGTAGCATTTATACTTTTAAAACTACAAGCGTTTGAAGATGGCAATCGCCAGTGATGTCGGCAAGTTTGAGCACTGTGTTTATAACCATGACTCTGCCCTTGGTGTGGAGGGAGTTGCCATAGGAACCCAGCTGTGTGAGCAGGAAGCAGAGAGACAAAAGCTACTCCACCCACTCCAGTGCCTGGAGGCCAGAACACCACACAATTTCCACAGAAATTGTGAAGACGCCAGTGAAGTGAGCAATTTTAAGCAGTTTGTTTTTACCGCTCTTCTCTGCCATATTTGAAATCTAATTCTTATTCCGTTTCTTATTATAGCCATATTTGCCACGCTAACTCCTCCCACAGTTTTTACACTACAAATACAAGTAATATATTAAAACGTGCGGATTGTTCCCGATCGGATTGCTATTACTTTGTGGAACGTTTCGCCAAATCGTTCAAGAAATATCGCGGTTTTTGCGGCGAAATTTTCCCATAGGAATGCATTGAGCAGCAGAGCACAGCTAGAGTGTGCAAAGGAAAAATCAGAAAAATCAGAACATGATTTGTAAACTGCCATCACTCTTCCATTTTCAAGCCCACCTACACATATCTTATATCAAAACGTTCAGCTAACCCTGCTGTCACTAAAAATGTCCACGAATGTCAGTAGTGTACCGCGCTCCAATATATTCTACCTTATGTGATATAATGAATTCATAAGTGTACCACCGATAATCAAATAATTACATCAATTAAATATACTTAAATATATGATTTGTGTAAATATATAAAATAAATTAATTTATCAATGTGAAAAAACAAAAACTATGAATGAAAAATATAAATAAAAAATAAAAAATATTTGCAGTGGGAATGAGTTCCTTCTGTATAAATGAGATGGTGTTATTATTCAGTCTGGATAAAAATAAAAAAAAATTAAAATTAAAATAAAAAAATAAAATAAAATTAAAATAAAAATAAAATTAAAATTAAAATAAAAATAAAATTAAAAATAAAATAAAAATTAAATTAAAATTAAAATAAATAAAAAATATTTGCAGTGGGAATGACAGTTCCTTCTGTATAAATGAGATGGTATTATTATTCAGTCTGGATAAAAATAAAAATAAAATAAAAATTAAAATAAAAAAAAAATTAAATTAAAATTAAAATAAAATTAAAAATAAAATAAAAATAAAAATTAAAATTAAATTAAATTAAAAAAAAAAAAAAAAAAAAAATAAAATTAACATAAAATTAAAATAAAAATAAAATTAAAATAAAAATAAAATTAAAATAAAAATAAAAATAAAATTAAAATTAACATAAAATTAAAATAAAAATAAAATTAAAATAAAATAAAAATAAAAATAAAATTAAAATTAACATAAAATTAAAATAAAATTAAAATTAAAATAAAATTAAAAATTAAATAAAAATAAAAATTAAAATAAAAATAAAATTAACATAAAATTAAAATAAAAATAAAATTAAAATAAAAATAAAAATAAAATTAAAATTAACATAAAATTAAAATAAAATTAAAATTAAAATAAAAATAAAATTAAAAATAAAATAAAATAAAATAAAAATTAAAATAAAAAAAAAAATTAAAATAAAAATAAATAATTGATATCCCGGATAAGACACTATGTTTCTTTTCTTTAATATTTAATTAATACTAATTTTAGCACGCAATTGAACTTGGCAAGTTTAAAAAGCCTGTTTAGAACAGGCATGCTGACATTCCTCTCAGAGTGAGTTGTCATAGCAACCCAGCTGTCTCAGCACAGTGAGCCTACTCCGCCCTCTCCAGGTGCAGCAACCAAAGGTCACTCAAGAGGCAGATGACTCACGAGGCTGGACTGTGAGCTTCAAAATACAAGCTGAAATGCATTTCTCACTATCAGGCTTGCAATGTGCACTGCTTACATTTCATCAATCATTTGGTAAAGGTTGCGGCAAGAACACTTTACACAATTTCCCCAGAAATTGTAGATTGTCTAGTTCTTATTAAGTGTTCTTGCATAGCAAGGAACACTTATTGTTATCTCACAAGTATATTCTTATTAAGTGTTCTTGCATAGCAAGGAACACTTATTGTTATCTCACAAATATATTCTTATTCTTATTAAGTGTTCTTGCATAGCAAGGAACACTTATTGTTATCTCACAAGTATATTCTTATTAAGTGTTCTTGCATAGCAAGGAACACTTATTGTTATCTCACAAGTATATTCTTATTAAGTGTTCTTGCATAGCAAGGAACACTTATTGTTATCTCACAAGTATATTCTTATTCTTATTAAGTGTTCTTGCATAGCAAGGAACACTTATTGTTATCTCACAAGTATATTCTTATTCTTATTAAGTGTTCTTGCATAGCAAGGAACACTTATTGTTATCTCACAAGTATATTCTTATTCTTATTCTTATTCTTATTATTATAGCCAAATTTGCCACGCTAACTCCTCCCACAGTTTTTACACTACAAAGACAAGTAATATATCAAAACGTGCGGATTGTTCCCGATCGGATTGCTATTACTTTGTGGAACGTTTCGCCGAATCGTTCAAGAAATATCGCGGTTTTTGTGGCGAAATTTTCCCATAGGAATGAATGGTGCATCTAGAGTGGCAGCAGAGCACAGCTAGAGTGTGCAAAGGAAAAATCAGAACATGATTTGTAAACTGCCATCACTCTGCCATTTTCAAGCCCACCTACACATATCTTATATCAAAACGTTCAGCTAACCCTGCTGTCACTAAAAATGTTCACGGCTAGGACATACTCCTGATAGTTTTCAGAATATGACCATTTGTTTGGACCTCACACCTCCCATTGACTTTCATTGAAACTCCACTCTAGACACCAGACATTTTAAGGGACGTTTTTAAACTGCGACTGTGCCTTCATTTTTAATATTGCAGAGACATACTATACATCAAAATTTAGGCCTTTTTCTTGTGATTGTCGCAATATAAACCTTTTCACGGTAGCATTTATACTTTTAAAACTACAAGCGTTTGAAAATGGCAATCGCCAGTGAACTTGGCAAGTTTAAACAGCCTGTTTAGAGCAGACCTTCTCACACACCTGTGACTGACTGAGGTAACAGGTGCAAGCAAAGGTCACTCAGGGGGCAGCTGAGTCACATTAGAGTGAGAATGCTGCAGTGTGAAAGGAAAAATCAGAACATGATTTGTAAACTGCCATCACTCTTTCATTTTCAAGCCCACCTACACATATCTTATATCAAAACGTTCAGCTAACCCTGCTGTCACTAAAAATGTTCATGGATGCCAGTAGTGTACCGCGCTCCAATATATTCTACCTTATGTGATATAATGAATTCATAAGTGTACCACCGATAATCAAATAATTACATCAATTAATTATACTTAAATATATGATTTGTGTAAATATATAAAATAAATTAATTTATCAATGTGAAAAAACAAAAACTATGAATGCAAAATATAAATAAAAAATAAAAAATATTTGCAGTGGGAATGACAGTTCCTTCTGTATAAATGAGATGGTGTTATTATTCAGTCTGGATAAAAATAAAATAAAATTAAAATAAAAAAATAAAATAAAATAAAATTAAAATAAAAATAAAATTAAAAATTAAAATTAAAATAAAAATAAAATGAAAAATAAAATAAAAATTAAATTAAAATTAAAATAAATAAAAAATATTTGCAGTGGGAATGACAGTTCCTTCTGTATAAATGAGATGGTATTATTATTCAGTCTGGATAAAAATAAAAATAAAATCAAAATTAAATTAAAATAAAAAAAAAATAAAACTAAAATTAAAATAAAATTAAAAATAAAAATTAAAATAAAAAAATTAAAATTAAAATAAAAAATTAAATTAAAATAAAATTAAAAATAAAATTAAATTAAAATAAAATAAAAATAAAATCAAAATTAACATAAAATTAAAATTAACATAAAATTAAAATAAAAATAAAATTAAAATAAAAAAAAAAATTATATTAACATAAAATTAAAATTAAATTAAAATAAAAGTAAAAATAAAATTAAAAAAATAAAATAAAAATTAAAATTAAAATAAAAAAAAATTAAAATAAAAATAAAATTAAAATAACATAAAATAAAAATAAAAATAAAATTAAAATAAAAATAAAATTTAAAATAAAATTAAAATTAAAATTAAAATAAAAAAAAATTAAAATAAAAATAAAATTAAAATAACATAAAATAAAAATAAAATTAAAATTAAAATAAAATTAAAATAAAATAAAAATAAAATTAAAATTAACATAAAATTAAAATTAAAATAAAATAAAAATAAAAATAAAATTAAAATTAACATAAAATTAAAATTAAATTAAAATAAAAATAAAATTAAAAATAAAATAAAATAAAAATTAAAATTAAAATAAAAAAAAAATTAAAATAAAAATAAATAATTGATATCCCGGATAAGACACTATGTTTCTTTTCTTTAATATTTAATTAATACTAATTTTAGCACGCAATTGAACTTGGCAAGTTTAAAAAGCCTGTTTAGAACAGGCATGCTGACATTCCTCTCAGAGTGAGTTGTCATAGCAACCCAGCTGTCTCAGCACAGTGAGCCTACTCCGCCCTCTCCAGGTGCAGCAACCAAAGGTCACTCAAGAGGCAGATGACTCATGAGGCTGGACTGTGAGGTTCAAAATACAAGCTGAAATGCATTTCTCACTATCAGGCTTGCAATGTGCACTGCTTACATTTCATCAATCATTTGGTAAAGGTTGCGGCAAGAACACTTTACACAATTTCCCCAGAAATTGTAGATTGTCTAGTTCTTATTCTTATTATTATAGCCAAATTTGCCACGCTAACTCCTCCCACAGTTTTTACACTACAAAGACAAGTAATATATCAAAACGTGCGGATTGTTCCCGATCGGATTGCTATTACTTTGTGGAACGTTTCGCCGAATCGTTCAAGAAATATCGCGGTTTTTGTGGCGAAATTTTCCCATAGGAATGAATGGTGCATCTAGAGTGGCAGCAGAGCACAGCTAGAGTGTGCAAAGGAAAAATCAGAACATGATTTGTAAACTGCCATCACTCTGCCATTTTCAAGCCCACCTACACATATCTTATATCAAAACGTTCAGCTAACCCTGCTGTCACTAAAAATGTTCACGGCTAGGACATACTCCTGATAGTTTTCAGAATATGACCATTTGTTTGCACATCACCCCTCCCATTGACTTTCATTGAAACTCCACTCTAGACACCAGACATTTTAAGGGACGTTTTTAAACTGCGACTGTGCCTTCATTTGTTATCTTTCAGAGACATACTATACATCAAACTGTAGGTCTTTTTCTTGTGATTGTCACAATATAAACCTTTTCACGGTAGCATTTATACTTTTAAAACTACAAGCGTTTGAAGATGGCAATCGCCAGTGAATTTGGCAAGTTTAAACAGCCTGTTTAGAGCACAGCTCCTCACACACCTGTGACTGACTGAGGTAACAGGTGCAAGCAAAGGTCACTCAGAGGGCAGCTGAGTCACATTAGAGTGAGAAAGCTGCAGTGTGAAAGGAAAAATCAGAACATGATTTGTAAACTGCCATCACTATGTCATTATCAAGCCCACCTACACATATCTTATATCAAAACGTTCAGCTAACCCTGCTGTCACTAAAAATGTTCACGGCTAGGACATACTCCTGATAGTTTTCAGAATATGACCATTTGTTTGCACCTCACTCCTCCCATTGACTTTCATTGAAACTCCACTTTAGACACAAGAAATTTTAAGGGACGTTTTTAAACTGCAACTGTGCCTTCATTTTTAATATTGCAGAGACATACTATATATCAAAATTTAGGTCTGTTTCTTGTGATTGTCACAATATAAGCCTTTTCACGGTAGCATTTATACTTTTAAATCTACAACCGTTTGAAGATGGCAATCGCCAGTGATGTCAGCAACTTAGAGCAGTTTGTTTATAACCATGACTCTGCCCTTGGTGTGGAGGGAGTTGCCATAGGAACCCAGCTGTGTGAGCAGGAAGCAGAGAGACAAAAGCTAACCTGCCCACTCCAGTTGTGTGGAGGCCAGAACACCACACAATTTCCACAGAAATTGTGAAGACGCCAGTAAAGTGAGCAATTTGAAGCAGTTTGTTTTTAACCGCTCTTCTCTGCCATATTTGAAATCTAATTCTTATTCTTATTATAGCCATATTTGCCACGCTAACTCCTCCCACAGTTTTTACACTACAAAGACAAGTAATATATCAAAACGTGCGCATTGATCCCGATCGGATTGCTATTACTTTGTAGAACGTTTCGCCGAATCGTTCAAGAAATATCGCGGTTTTTGCGGCAAAATTTTCCCATAGGAATGCATTGAGCAGCACAGCACAGCTAGAGTGTGCAAAGGAAAAATCAGAAAAATCAGAACATGATTTGTAAACTGCCATCACTCTTTCATTTTCAAGCCCACCTACACATATCTTATATCAAAACGTTCAGCTAACCCTGCTGTCACTAAAAATGTTCACGAATGCCAGTAGTGTACCGCGCTCCAATATATTCTACCTTATGTGATATAATGAATTCATAAGTGTAAAACCCATAATCAAATAATTACATCAATTAATTATACTTAAATATATGATTTGTGTAAATATATAAAATAAATTAATTTATCAATGTGAAAAAACAAAAACTATGAATGAAAAATATAAATAAAAAATAAAAAATATTTGCAGTGGGAATGACAGTTCCTTCTGTATAAATGAGATGGTGTTATTATTCAGTCTGGATAAAAATAAAAATAAAATAAAATTAAAATAAAAATAAAAATTAAAAATAAAATAAATATTAAATAAAAATTAAAATAAATAAAAAATATTTGCAGTGGGAATGACAGTTCCTTCTGTATAAATGAGATGGTATTATTATTCAGTCTGGATAAAAATAAAAATAAAATAAAAATTTAATTAAAATAAAAAAAAATTAAATTAAATTAAAATAAAATTAAAAATAAAAATAAAATTAAAATTAAAAAAAAAATAAAATTAAAATAACATAAAATAAAAATAAAATTAAAATTAAAATAAAATTAAAAATAAAATAAAATTAAAATAAAATTAACATAAAATTAAAATTAAAATTAACATAAAATTAAAATTAACATAAAATTAAAATTAACATAAAATTAAAATTAGCATAAAATTAAAATAAAAATAAAATTAAAATAAAAATAAAATTAAAATAAAAATAAAATTAAAATTAACATAAAATTAAAATTAAATTAAAATAAAAATAAAATAAAAATTAAAATAAAAAAAAAATTAAAATAAAAATAAATAATTGATATCCCGGATAAGACACTATGTTTCTTTTCTTTAATATTTAATTAACACTAATTTTAGCACGCAATTGAACTTGGCAAGTTTAAAAAGCCTGTTTAGAACAGGCATGCTGACATTCCTCTCAGAGTGAGTTGTCATAGCAACCCAGCTGTCTCAGCACAGTGAGCCTACTCCGCCCTCTCCAGGTGCAGCAACCAAAGGTCACTCAAGAGGCAGATGACTCACCAGGCTGGACTGTGAGCTTCAAAATACAAGCTGAAATGCATTTCTCACTATCAGGCTTGCAATGTGCACTGCTTACATTTCATCAATCATTTGGTAAAGGTTGCGGCAAGAACACTTTACACAATTTCCCCAGAAATTGTAGATTGTCTAGTTCTTATTCTTATTATTATAGCCAAATTTGCCACGCTAACTCCTCCCACAGTTTTTACACTACAAAGACAAGTAATATATCAAAACGTGCGGATTGTTCCCGATCGGATTGCTATTACTTTGTGGAACGTTTCGCCGAATCGTTCAAGAAATATCGCGGTTTTTGTGGCGAAATTTTCCCATAGGAATGAATGGTGCATCTAGAGTGGCAGCAGAGCACAGCTAGAGTGTGCAAAGGAAAAATCAGAACATGATTTGTAAACTGCCATCACTCTGCCATTTTCAAGCCCACCTACACATATCTTATATCAAAACGTTCAGCTAACCCTGCTGTCACTAAAAATGTTCACGGCTAGGACATACTCCTGATAGTTTTCAGAATATGACCATTTGTTTGCACATCACCCCTCCCATTGACTTTCATTGAAACTCCACTCTAGACACCAGACATTTTAAGGGACGTTTTTAAACTGCGACTGTGCCTTCATTTGTTATCTTTCAGAGACATACTATACATCAAACTGTAGGTCTTTTTCTTGTGATTGTCACAATATAAACCTTTTCACGGTAGCATTTATACTTTTAAAACTACAAGCGTTTGAAGATGGCAATCGCCAGTGAATTTGGCAAGTTTAAACAGCCTGTTTTCAGCAGAGCTTCTCACACACCTGTGACTGACTGAGGTAACAGGTGCAAGCAAAGGTCACTCAGGGGGCAGCTGAGTCACATTAGAGTGAGAAAGCTGCAGTGTGAAAGGAAAAATCAGAACATGATTTGTAAACTGCCATCACTCTGCCATTTTCAAGCCCACCTACACATATCTTATATCAAAACGTTCAGCTAACCCTGCTGTCACTAAAAATGTTCACGGCTAGGACATACTCCTGATAGTTTTCAGAATATGACCATTTGTTTGCACCTCACTCCTCCCATTGACTTTCATTGAAACTCCACTTTAGACACAAGAAATTTTAAGGGACGTTTTTAAACTGCGACTGTGCCTTCATTTTTAATATTGCAGAGACATACTATATATCAAAATTTAGGTCTGTTTCTTGTGATTGTCACAATATAAGCCTTTTCACGGTAGCATTTATACTTTTAAAACTACAACCGTTTGAAGATGGCAATCGCCAGTGATGTCAGCAACTTGGAGCAGTTTGTTTATAACCATGACTCTGCCCTTGGTGTGGAGGGAGTTGCCATAGGAACCCAGCTGTGTGAGCAGGAAGCAGAGAGACAAAAGCTAACCTGCCCACTCCAGTTGTGTGGAGGCCAGAACACCACACAATTTCCACAGAAATTGTGAAGACGCCAGTGAAGTAAGCAATTTGAAGCAGTTTGTTTTTAACCGCTCTTCTCTGCCATATTTGAAATTCTTATTCTTATTATAGCCATATTTGCCACGCTAACTCCTCCCACAGTTTTTACACTACAACGACAAGTAATATATCAAAACGTGCGCATTGATCCCGATCGGATTGCTATTACTTTGTAGAACGTTTCGCCAAATCGTTCAAGAAATATCGCGGTTTTTGCGGCGAAATTTTCCCATAGGAACGCATTGAGCAGCACAGCACAGCTAGAGTGTGCAAAGGAAAAATCAGAAAAATCAGAACATGATTTGTAAACTGCCATCACTCTTTCATTTTCAAGCCCACCTACACATATCTTATATCAAAACGTTCAGCTAACCCTGCTGTCACTAAAAATGTTCACGAATACCAGTAGTGTACCGCGCTCCAATATATTCTACCTTATGTGATATAATGAATTCATAAGTGTACCACCGATAATCAAATAATTACATCAATTAATTATACTTAAATATATGATTTGTGTAAATATATAAAATAAATTAATTTATCAATGTGAAAAAACAAAAACTATGAATGAAAAATATAAATAAAAAATAAAAAATATTTGCAGTGGGAATGACAGTTCCTTCTGTATAAATGAGATGGTGTTATTATTCAGTCTGGATAAAAATAAAAATAAAATAAAATTAAAATAAAAATAAAATTAAAAATTAAAATTAAAACAAAATAAAAATTAAAAATAAAATAAAAATTAAATAAAAATTAAAATAAATAAAAAATATTTGCAGTGGGAATGACAGTTCCTTCTGTATAAATGAGATGGTATAATTATTCAGTCTGGATAAAAATAAAAATAAAAATTTAATTAAAATTAAAAAAATTTTATTTTTATTTTAATTTTAATTTTATTTTTTTTTAATTTTAATTTTATTTTTATTTTAATTTTATGTTAATTTTATTTTTATTTTAATTTTAATTTTATTTTAACATAAAATTAAAATAAAAATAAAATTAAAATTAAAATAAAAATACAATTAAAAATAAAATTAAAAATAAAATAAAATTAAAATTAAAATAAAAATAAAATTAAAATTAACATAAAATTAAAATAAAAATAAAATTAAAATAAAATAAAAATAAACATAAAATTAAAATTAAAATAAAATTAAAATAAAAATAAAATTAAAAATAAAATAAAATAAAATAATAAAAATTACAATTAAAATAAAATTAAAATAAAAAAAAAATTAAAATAAAAATAAAAATAAATAATTGATATCCCGGATAAGACACTATGTTTCTTTTCTTTAATATTTAATTAATACTAATTTTAGCACGCAATTGAACTTGGCAAGTTTAAAAAGCCTGTTTAGAACACACATGCTGACATTCCTCTCAGAGTGAGTTGTCATAGCAACCCAGCTGTCTCAGCACAGTGAGCCTACTCCGCCCTCTCCAGGTGCAGCAACCAAAGGTCACTCAAGAGGCAGATGACTCACCAGGCTGGACTGTGAGCTTCAAAATACAAGCTGAAATGCATTTCTCACTATCAGGCTTGCAATGTGCACTGCTTACATTTCATCAATCATTTGGTAAAGGTTGCGGCAAGAACACTTTACACAATTTCCCCAGAAATTGTAGATTGTCTAGTTAAGTGTTCTTGCATAGCAAGGAACACTTATTGTTATCTCACATATATATTCTTATTCTTATTCTTATTATAGCCATATTTGCCACGCTAACTCCTCCCACAGTTTTTACACTACAAAGACAAGTAATATATCAAAATGTGCGCATTGATCCCGATCGGATTGCTATTACTTTGTAGAACGTTTTGCCGAATCGTTCAAGAAATATCGCGGTTTTTGCGGCGAAATTTTCCCATAGGAATGCATTGAGCAGCACAGCACAGCTAGAGTGTGCAAAGGAAAAATCAGAAAAATCAGAACATGATTTGTAAACTGCCATCACTCTTTCATTTTCAAGCCCACCTACACATATCTTATATCAAAACGTTCAGCTAACCCTGCTGTCACTAAAAATGTTCACGGCTAGGACATACTCCTGATAGTTTTCACAATATGACCATTTGTTTGGACCTCACACCTCCCATTGACTTTCATTGAAACTCCACTCTAGACACCAGACATTTTAAGGGACGTTTTTAAACTGCGACTGTGCCTTCATTTGTTATCTTTCAGAGACACACTATACATCAAACTGTAGGTCTTTTTCTTGTGATTGTCACAATATAAACCTTTTCACGGTAGCATTTATACTTTTAAAACTACAAGCGTTTGAAGATGGCAATCGCCAGTGAATTTGGCAAGTTTAAATAGCCTGTTTAGAGCACAGCTCCTCACACACCTGTGACTGACTGAGGTAACAGGTGCAACCAAAGGTCACTCAGGGGGCAGCTGAGTCACATTAGAGTGAGAAAGCTACAATGTGAAAGGAAAAATCAGAACATGATTTGTAAACTGCCATCACTCTGCCATTTTCAAGCCCACCTACACATATCTTATATCAAAACGTTCAGCTAACCCTGCTGTCACTAAAAATGTTCACGGCTAGGACATACTCCTGATAGTTTTCAGAATATGACCATTTGTTTGCACCTCACTCCTCCCATTGACTTTCATTGAAACTCCACTTTAGACACAAGAAATTTTAAGGGACGTTTTTAAACTGCGACTGTGCCTTCATTTTTAATATTGCAGAGACATACTATATATCAAAATTTAGGTCTGTTTCTTGTGATTGTCACAATATAAGCCTTTTCACGGTAGCATTTATACTTTTAAAACTACAAGCGTTTGAAGATGGCAATCGCCAGTGATGTCAGCAACTTGGAGCAGTTTGTTTATAACCATGACTCTGCCCTTGGTGTGGAGGGAGTTGCCATAGGAACCCAGCTGTGTGAGCAGGAAGCAGAGAGACAAAAGCTAACCTGCCCACTCCAGTTGTGTGGAGGCCAGAACACCACACAATTTCCACAGAAATTGTGAAGACACCAGTGAAGTAAGCAATTTGAAGCAGTTTGTTTTTAACCGCTCTTCTCTGCCATATTTGAAATCTAATTCTTTTTCTTATTATAGCCATATTTGCCACGCTAACTCCTCCCACAGTTTTTACACTACAAAGACAAGTAATATATCAAAACGTGCGCATTGATCCCGATCGGATTGCTATTACTTTGTAGAACGTTTCGCCGAATCGTTCAAGAAATATCGCGGTTTTTGCGGCGAAATTTTCCCATAGGAATGCATTGAGCAGCACAGCACAGCTAGAGTGTGCAAAGGAAAAATCAGAAAAATCAGAACATGATTTGTAAACTGCCATCACTCTGCCATTTTCAAGCCCACCTACACATATCTTATATCAAAACGTTCCGCTAACCCTGCTGTCACTAAAAATGTTCACGAATACCAGTAGTGTACCGCGCTCCAATATATTCTACCTTATGTGATATAATGAATTCATAAGTGTACCACCGATAATCAAATAATTACATCAATTAATTATACTTAAATATATGATTTGTGTAAATATATAAAATAAATTAATTTATCAATGTGAAAAAACAAAAACTATGAATGAAAAATATAAATAAAAATAAAAAATATTTGCAGTGGGAATGACAGTTCCTTCTGTATAAATGAGATGGTGTTATTATTCAGTCTGGATAAAAATAAAATAAAATTAAAATTAAAATAAAAAAATAAAATAAAAATAAAATTAAAAATTAAAATTAAAACAAAAATAAAATGAAAAATAAAATAAAAATTAAATTAAAATTAAAATAAATAAAAAATATTTGCAGTGGGAATGACAGTTCCTTCTGTATAAATGAGATGGTATTATTATTCAGTCTGGATAAAAATAAAAATAAAATAAAAATTAAATTAAAATAAAATTAAAATAAAATAAAAATAAAAATTAAAAAATAAAATAAAATTAAAATTAAAAAAAAAAATTTAATAAAAATAAAATTAACATAAAATTAAAATAACATAAAATAAAAATAACATAAAATAAAAATAAAATTAAAAATAAAATAAAATTAAAATAAAATAAAAATAAAATTAAAATTAACATAAAATTAAAATTAACATAAAATTAAAATTAACATAAAATTAAAATAAAATTAAAATTAACATAAAATTTAAATTAAATTAAAATAAAAATAAAATTAAAAATAAAAATTAACATAAAATTAAAATAAAAATAAAATTAAAATAAAAATAAAATTAAAAATTAAAATTAAAACAAAAATAAAATGAAAAATAAAATAAAAATTAAATTAAAATTAAAATTAAAATAAATAAAAAATATTTGCAGTGGGAATGACAGTTCCTTCTGTATAAATGAGATGGTATTATTATTCAGTCTGGATAAAAATAAAAATAAAATAAAAATTAAATTAAAATAAAATTAAAATAAAATAAAAATAAAAATTAAAAAATAAAATAAAATTTAAAAAAAAAATTAAATAAAAATAAAATTAACATAAAATTAAAATAACATAAAATAAAAATAACATAAAATAAAAATAAAATTAAAAATAAAATAAAATTAAAATAAAATAAAAATAAAATTAAAATTAACATAAAATTAAAATTAACATAAAATTAAAATAAAAATAAAATTAAAATAAAATTAAAATTAACATAAAATTTAAATTAAATTAAAATAAAAATAAAATTAAAAATAAAATAAAAATTAACATAAAATTAAAATAAAAATAAAATTAAAATAAAAATAAAATTAAAATTAACATAAAATTAAAATAAATTAAAATAAAAATAAAATTAAAAATAAAATAAAATTAAAATTAAAATAAAAAAAAATAAAAATAAAAATAAATAATTGATATCCCGGATAAGACACTATGTTTCTTTTCTTTAATATTTAATTAATACTAATTTTAGCACGCAATTGAACTTGGCAAGTTTAAAAAGCCTGTTTAGAACAGTCATGCTGACATTCCTCTCAGAGTGAGTTGTCATAGCAACCCAGCTGTCTCAGCACAGTGAGCCTACTCCGCCCTCTCCAGGTGCAGCAACCAAAGGTCACTCAAGAGGCAGATGACTCACGAGGCTGGACTGTGAGCTTCAAAATACAAGCTGAAATGCATTTCTCACTATCAGGCTTGCAATGTGCCCTGCTTACATTTCATCAATCATTTGGTAAAGGTTGCGGCAAGAACACTTTACACAATTTCCCCAGAAATTGTAGATTGTCTAGTTCTTATTCTTATTCTTATAGCCAAATTTGCCACGCTAACTCCTCCCACAGTTTTTACACTACAAAGACAAGTAATATATCAAAACGTGCGGATTGTTCCCGATCGGATTGCTATTACTTTGTGGAACGTTTCGCCGAATCGTTCAAGAAATATCGCGGTTTTTGTGGCGAAATTTTCCCATAGGAATGAATGGTGCATCTAGAGTGGCAGCAGAGCACAGCTAGAGTGTGCAAAGGAAAAATCAGAACATGATTTGTAAACTGCCATCACTCTGCCATTTTCAAGCCCACCTACACATATCTTATATCAAAACGTTCAGCTAACCCTGCTGTCACTAAAAATGTTCACGGCTAGGACATACTCCTGATAGTTTTCAGAATATGACCATTTGTTTGGACCTCACACCTCCCATTGACTTTCATTGAAACTCCACTTTAGACACAAGAAATTTTAAGGGACGTTTTTAAACTGCGACTGTGCCTTCATTTTTTATCTTTCAGAGACATACTATACATCAAAATTTAGGTCTGTTTCTTGTGATTGTCACAATATAAGCCTTTTCATGGTAGCATTTATACTTTTAAAACTACAAGCGTTTGAAAATGGCAATCGCCAGTGAACTTGGCAAGTTTAAACAGCCTGTTTAGAGCAGACCTTCTCACACACCTGTGACTGACTGAGGTAACAGGTGCAAGCAAAGGTCACTCAGGGGGCAGCTGAGTCACATTAGAGTGATAAAGCTGCAGTGTGAAAGGAAAAATCAGAACATGATTTGTAAACTGCCATAACTATGTCATTTTCAAGCCCACCTACACATATCTTATATCAAAACGTTCAGCTAACCCTGCTGTCACTAAAAATGTTCACAGCTAAGACATACTACTGATAGTTTTCAGAATATGACCATGTGTTTTCACCTCACCCCTCCCATTGACTTTCATTGAAACTCCACTCTAGATACCTGACATTTTAAGGGACGTTTTTAAACTGCGACTGTGCCTTCATTTTTAATATTGCAGAGATATACTATATATCAAAATTTAGGTCTTTTTCTTGTGATTGTCACAATATAAACCTTTTCACGGTAGCATTTATACTTTTAAAACTACAAGCGTTTGAAAATGGCAATCGCCAGTGAACTTGGCAAGTTTAAACAGCCTGTTTAGAGCAGAGCTTCTCACACACCTGTGACTGACTGAGGTAACAGGTGCAAGCAAAGGTCACTCAGGGGGCAGCTGAGTCACATTAGAGTGAGAAGTGAGAAAGCTGCAGTGTGAAAGGAAAAATCAGAACATGATTTGTAAACTGCCATCACTGTGTCATTTTCAAGCCCACCTACACATATCTTATATCAAAACGTTCAGCTAACCCTGCTGTCACTAAAAATGTTCATGAATGCCAGTAGTGTACCGCGCTCCAATATATTCTACCTTATGTGATATAATGAATTCATAAGTGTACCACCGATAATCAAATAATTACATCAATTAATTATACTTAAATATATGATTTGTGTAAATATATAAAATAAATTAATTTATCAATGTAAAAAAACAAAAACTATGAATGAAAAATATAAATAAAAAATAAAAAATATTTGCAGTGGGAATGACAGTTCCTTCTGTATAAATGAGATGGTAATATTATTCAGTCTGGATAAAAATAAAAATAAAATAAAAATTAAAATAAAAATAAAATAAAATTAAAATTAAAATAAAATTAAAAATAAAAATAAAATTAAAAAAAAAATTAAATAAAAATAAAATTAACATAAAATTAAAATAAAAATAAAATTAAAATAACATAAAATAAAAATAAAAATAAAATTAAAAATAAAATTAAAATAAAATAAAATAAAAATAAAAATAAAATTAAAAATAAAATAAAATTAAAATAAAATAAAAATAAAATTAAAATTAAAAATAAAATAAAATAAAAATTAAAATTAAAATAAAAAAAAAATTAAAATAAAAATAAATAATTGATATCCCGGATAAGACACTATGTTTCTTTTCTTTAATATTTAATTAATACTAATTTTAGCACGCAATTGAACTTGGCAAGTTTAAAAAGCCTGTTTAGAACAGGCATGCTGACATTCCTCTCAGAGTGAGTTGTCATAGCAACCCAGCTGTCTCAGCACAGTGAGCCTACTCCGCCCTCTCCAGGTGCAGCAACCAAAGGTCACTCAAGAGGCAGATGACTCACCAGGCTGGACTGTGAGCTTCAAAATACAAGCTGAAATGCATTTCTCACTATCAGGCTTGCAATGTGCCCTGCTTACATTTCATCAATCATTTGGTAAAGGTTGCGGCAAGAACACTTTACACAATTTCCCCAGAAATTGTAGATTGTCTAGTTAAGTGTTCTTGCATAGCAAGGAACACTTATTGTTATCTCACATATATATTCTTATTCTTATTCTTATTATAGCCATATTTGCCACGCTAACTCCTCCCACAGTTTTTACACTACAAAGACAAGTAATATATCAAAATGTGCGCATTGATCCCGATCGGATTGCTATTACTTTGTAGAACGTTTCGCCGAATCGTTCAAGAAATATCGCGGTTTTTGCGGCGAAATTTTCCCATAGGAATGCATTGAGCAGCACAGCACAGCTAGAGTGTGCAAAGGAAAAATCAGAAAAATCAGAACATGATTTGTAAACTGCCATCACTCTTTCATTTTCAAGCCCACCTACACATATCTTATATCAAATCGTTCAGCTAACCCTGCTGTCACTAAAAATGTTCACGGCTAGGACATACTCCTGATAGTTTTCACAATATGACCATTTGTTTGGACCTCACACCTCCCATTGACTTTCATTGAAACTCCACTCTAGACACCAGACATTTTAAGGGACGTTTTTAAACTGCGACTGTGCCTTCATTTGTTATCTTTCAGAGACACACTATACATCAAACTGTAGGTCTTTTTCTTGTGATTGTCACAATATAAACCTTTTCACGGTAGCATTTATACTTTTAAAACTACAAGCGTTTGAAGATGGCAATCGCCAGTGAATTTGGCAAGTTTAAATAGCCTGTTTAGAGCACAGCTTCTCAAACACCTGTGACTGACTGAGGTAACAGGTGCAAGCAAAGGTCACTCAGGGGGCAGCTGAGTCACATTAGAGTGAGAAAGCTACAATGTGAAAGGAAAAATCAGAACATGATTTGTAAACTGCCATAACTATGTCATTATCAAGCCCACCTACACATATCTTATATCAAAACGTTCAGCTAACCCTGCTGTCACTAAAAATGTTCACGGCTAGGACATACTCCTGATAGTTTTCAGAATATGACCATTTGTTTGCACCTCACTCCTCCCATTGACTTTCATTGAAACTCCACTTTAGACACAAGAAATTTTAAGGGACGTTTTTAAACTGCGACTGTGCCTTCATTTTTAATATTGCAGAGACATACTATATATCAAAATTTAGGTCTGTTTCTTGTGATTGTCACAATATAAGCCTTTTCACGGTACCATTTATACTTTTAAAACTACAACCGTTTGAAGATGGCAATCGCCAGTGATGTCAGCAACTTGGAGCAGTTTGTTTATAACCATGACTCTGCCCTTGGTGTGGAGGGAGTTGCCATAGGAACCCAGCTGTGTGAGCAGGAAGCAGAGAGACAAAAGCTAACCTGCCCACTCCAGTTGTGTGGAGGCCAGAACACCACACAATTTCCACAGAAATTGTGAAGACGCCAGTGAAGTGAGCAATTTGAAGCAGTTTGTTTTTAACCGCTCTTCTCTGCCATATTTGAAATCTAATTCTTTTTCTTATTATAGCCATATTTGCCACGCTAACTCCTCCCACAGTTTTTACACTACAAAGACAAGTAATATATCAAAACGTGCGCATTGATCCCGATCGGATTGCTATTACTTTGTAGAACGTTTCGCCGAATCGTTCAAGAAATATCGCGGTTTTTGCGGCGAAATTTTCCCATAGGAATGCATTGAGCAGCACAGCACAGCTAGAGTGTGCAAAGGAAAAATCAGAAAAATCAGAACATGATTTGTAAACTGCCATCACTCTGCCATTTTCAAGCCCACCTACACATATCTTATATCAAAACGTTCCGCTAACCCTGCTGTCACTAAAAATGTTCACGAATACCAGTAGTGTACCGCGCTCCAATATATTCTACCTTATGTGATATAATGAATTCATAAGTGTACCACCGATAATCAAATAATTACATCAATTAATTATACTTAAATATATGATTTGTGTAAATATATAAAATAAATTAATTTATCAATGTGAAAAAACAAAAACTATGAATGAAAAATATAAATAAAAAATAAAAAATATTTGCAGTGGGAATGACAGTTCCTTCTGTATAAATGAGATGGTATTATTATTCAGTCTGGATAAAAATAAAAATAAAATAAAAATTTAATTAAAATTAAAATTAAAATAAAATTAAAAATAAAATAAAAATAAAAATTAAAATAAAAATAAAATTAAAATAAAAATAAAATTAAAATAAAAATAAAATTAACATAAAATTAAAATAAAAATAAAAATAAAATTAAAATAAAAATAAAATTAACATAAAATTAAAATAAAAATAAAAATGAAATTAAAAATAAAATTAAATTAAAATTAAAATAAAATTAAAATTAACATAAAATTAAAATAAAAATAAAATTAAAATAAAATAAAAATAAAATTAAAATTAACATAAAATTAAAATAAAAATAAAATTAAAAATAAAATAAAATAAAATAAAAATTAAAATTAAAAAAAAATTAAAATAAAAATAAAAATAAATAATTGATATCCCGGATAAGACACTATGTTTCTTTTCTTTAATATTTAATTAATACTAATTTTAGCACGCAATTGAACTTGGCAAGTTTAAAAAGCCTGTTTAGAACAAGCATGCTGACATTCCTCTCAGAGTGAGTTGTCATAGCAACCCAGCTGTCTCAGCACAGTTAGCCTACTCCGCCCTCTCCAGGTGCAGCAACCAAAGGTCACTCAAGAGGCAGATGACTCACGAGGCTGGACTGTGAGCTTCAAAATACAAGCTGAAATGCATTTCTCACTATAAGGCTTGCAATGTGCACTGCTTACATTTCATCAATCATTTGGTAAAGGTTGCGGCAAGAACACTTTACACAATTTCCCCAGAAATTGTAGATTGTCTAGTTCTTATTCTTATTATTATAGCCAAATTTGCCACGCTAACTCCTCCCACAGTTTTTACACTACAAAGACAAGTAATATATCAAAACGTGCGGATTGTTCCCGATCGGATTGCTATTACTTTGTGGAACGTTTCGCCGAATCGTTCAAGAAATATCGCGGTTTTTGTGGCGAAATTTTCCCATAGGAATGAATGGTGCATCTAGAGTGGCAGCAGAGCACAGCTAGAGTGTGCAAAGGAAAAATCAGAACATGATTTGTAAACTGCCATCACTCTGCCATTTTCAAGCCCACCTACACATATCTTATATCAAAACGTTCAGCTAACCCTGCTGTCACTAAAAATGTTCACGGCTAGGACATACTCCTGATAGTTTTCAGAATATGACCATTTGTTTGGACCTCACACCTCCCATTGACTTTCATTGAAACTCCACTCTAGACACCAGACATTTTAAGGGACGTTTTTAAACTGCGACTGTGCCTTCATTTTTAATATTGCAGAGACATACTATACATCAAAATTTAGGCCTTTTTCTTGTGATTGTCGCAATATAAACCTTTTCACGGTAGCATTTATACTTTTAAAACTACAAGCGTTTGAAAATGGCAATCGCCAGTGAACTTGGCAAGTTTAAACAGCCTGTTTAGAGCAGACCTTCTCACACACCTGTGACTGACTGAGGTAACAGGTGCAAGCAAAGGTCACTCAGGGGGCAGCTGAGTCACATTAGAGTGAGAATGCTGCAGTGTGAAAGGAAAAATCAGAACATGATTTGTAAACTGCCATCACTCTTTCATTTTCAAGCCCACCTACACATATCTTATATCAAAACGTTCAGCTAACCCTGCTGTCACTAAAAATGTTCATGGATGCCAGTAGTGTACCGCGCTCCAATATATTCTACCTTATGTGATATAATGAATTCATAAGTGTACCACCGATAATCAAATAATTACATCAATTAATTATACTTAAATATATGATTTGTGTAAATATATAAAATAAATTAATTTATCAATGTGAAAAAACAAAAACTATGAATGCAAAATATAAATAAAAAATAAAAAATATTTGCAGTGGGAATGACAGTTCCTTCTGTATAAATGAGATGGTGTTATTATTCAGTCTGGATAAAAATAAAATAAAATTAAAATAAAAAAATAAAATAAAATAAAATTAAAATAAAAATAAAATTAAAAATTAAAATTAAAATAAAAATAAAATGAAAAATAAAATAAAAATTAAATTAAAATTAAAATAAATAAAAAATATTTGCAGTGGGAATGACAGTTCCTTCTGTATAAATGAGATGGTATTATTATTCAGTCTGGATAAAAATAAAAATAAAATCAAAATTAAATTAAAATAAAAAAAAAATAAAACTAAAATTAAAATAAAATTAAAAATAAAAATAAAAATTAAAATAAAAAAATTAAAATTAAAATAAAAAATTAAATTAAAATAAAATTAAAAATAAAATTAAATTAAAATAAAATAAAAATAAAATCAAAATTAACATAAAATTAAAATTAACATAAAATTAAAATAAAAATAAAATTAAAATAAAAAAAAAAATTATATTAACATAAAATTAAAATTAAATTAAAATAAAAGTAAAAATAAAATTAAAAAAATAAAATAAAAATTAAAATTAAAATAAAAAAAAATTAAAATAAAAATAAAATTAAAATAACATAAAATAAAAATAAAAATAAAATTAAAATAAAAATAAAATTTAAAATAAAATTAAAATTAAAATTAAAATAAAAAAAAATTAAAATAAAAATAAAATTAAAATAACATAAAATAAAAATAAAATTAAAATTAAAATAAAATTAAAATAAAATAAAAATAAAATTAAAATTAACATAAAATTAAAATTAAAATAAAATAAAAATAAAAATAAAATTAAAATTAACATAAAATTAAAATTAAATTAAAATAAAAATAAAATTAAAAATAAAATAAAATAAAAATTAAAATTAAAATAAAAAAAAAATTAAAATAAAAATAAATAATTGATATCCCGGATAAGACACTATGTTTCTTTTCTTTAATATTTAATTAATACTAATTTTAGCACGCAATTGAACTTGGCAAGTTTAAAAAGCCTGTTTAGAACAGGCATGCTGACATTCCTCTCAGAGTGAGTTGTCATAGCAACCCAGCTGTCTCAGCACAGTGAGCCTACTCCGCCCTCTCCAGGTGCAGCAACCAAAGGTCACTCAAGAGGCAGATGACTCATGAGGCTGGACTGTGAGGTTCAAAATACAAGCTGAAATGCATTTCTCACTATCAGGCTTGCAATGTGCACTGCTTACATTTCATCAATCATTTGGTAAAGGTTGCGGCAAGAACACTTTACACAATTTCCCCAGAAATTGTAGATTGTCTAGTTCTTATTCTTATTATTATAGCCAAATTTGCCACGCTAACTCCTCCCACAGTTTTTACACTACAAAGACAAGTAATATGTCAAAACGTGCGGATTGTTCCCGATCGGATTGCTATTACTTTGTGGAACGTTTCGCCGAATCGTTCAAGAAATATCGCGGTTTTTGTGGCGAAATTTTCCCATAGGAATGAATGGTGCATGTAGAGTGGCAGCAGTGCACAGCTAGAGTGTGCAAAGGAAAAATCAGAACATGATTTGTAAACTGCCATCACTCTGCCATTTTCAAGCCCACCTACACATATCTTATATCAAAACGTTCAGCTAACCCTGCTGTCACTAAAAATGTTCACGGCTAGGACATACTCCTGATAGTTTTCATAATATGACCATTTGTTTGCACATCACCCCTCCCATTGACTTTCATTGAAACTCCACTCTAGACACCAGACATTTTAAGGGACGTTTTTAAACTGCGACTGTGCCTTCATTTGTTATCTTTCAGAGACATACTATACATCAAACTGTAGGTCTTTTTCTTGTGATTGTCACAATATAAACCTTTTCACGGTAGCATTTATACTTTTAAAACTACAAGCGTTTGAAGATGGCAATCGCCAGTGAATTTGGCAAGTTTAAACAGCCTGTTTAGAGCACAGCTCCTCACACACCTGTGACTGACTGAGGTAACAGGTGCAAGCAAAGGTCACTCAGGGGGCAGCTGAGTCACATTAGAGTGAGAAAGCTGCAATGTGGAAGGAAAAATCAGAACATGATTTGTAAACTGCCATAACTATGTCATTTTCAAGCCCACCTACACATATCTTATATCAAAACGTTCAGCTAACCCTGCTGTCACTAAAAATGTTCACGGCTAGGACATACTCCTGATAGTTTTCAGAATATGACCATTTGTTTGCACCTCACTCCTCCCATTGACTTTCATTGAAAATCCACTTTAGACACAAGAAATTTTAAGGGACGTTTTTAAACTGCGACTGTGCCTTCATTTTTAATATTGCAGAGACATACTATATATCAAAATTTAGGTCTGTTTCTTGTGATTGTCACAATATAAGCCTTTTCACGGTAGCATTTATACTTTTAAAACTACAACCGTTTGAAGATGGCAATCGCCAGGGATGTCAGCAACTTGGATCAGTTTGTTTATAACCATGACTCTGCCCTTGGTGTGGAGGGAGTTGCCATAGGAACCCAGCTGTGTGAGCAGGAAGCAGAGAGACAAAAGCTAACCTGCCCACTCCAGTTGTGTGGAGGCCAGAACACCACACAATTTCCACAGAAATTGTGAAGACGCCAGTGAAGTAAGCAATTTGAAGCAGTTTGTTTTTAACCGCTCTTCTCTGCCATATTTGAAATCTAATTCTTTTTCTTATTATAGCCATATTTGCCACGCTAACTCCTCCCACAGTTTTTACACTACAAAGACAAGTAAAATATCAAAACGTGCGCATTGATCCCGATCGGATTGCTATTACTTTGTAGAACGTTTCGCCGAATCGTTCAAGAAATATCGCGGTTTTTGCGGCGAAATTTTCCCATAGGAATGCATTGAGCAGCACAGCACAGCTAGAGTGTGCAAAGGAAAAATCAGAAAAATCAGAACATGATTTGTAAACTGCCATCACTCTGTCATTTTCAAGCCCACCTACACATATCTTATATCAAAACGTTCAGCTAACCCTGCTGTCACTAAAAATGTTCACGAATACCAGTAGTGTACCGCGCTCCAATATATTCTACCTTATGTGATATAATGAATTCATAAGTGTACCACCGATAATCAAATAATTACATCAATTAATTATACTTAAATATATGATTTGTGTAAATATATAAAATAAATTAATTTATCAATGTGAAAAAACAAAAACTATGAATGAAAAATATAAATAAAAAATAAAAAATATTTGCAGTGGGAATGACAGTTCCTTCTGTATAAATGAGATGGTGTTATTATTCAGTCTGGATAAAAATAAAAATAAAATTAAAATAAAAATAAAATTAAAAATTAAAATTAAAACAAAATAAAAATTAAAAATAAAATAAAAATTAAATAAAAATTAAAATAAATAAAAAATATTTGCAGTGGGAATGACAGTTCCTTCTGTATAAATGAGATGGTATTCTTATTCAGTCTGGATAAAAATAAAAATAAAATAAAAATTTAATTAAAATAAAAAAAAAAAAAATTAAAATTAAAATAAAATTAAAAATAAAATAAAAATAAAAATTAAAATAAAAATAAAATTAAATTAAAAAAAAAATTAAAATCAAAATAAAATTAACATAAAATTAAAATAAAAATAAAATTAAAATAAAAATTAAAATAAAATTAAATTAACATAAAATTAAAATAAAATAAAAATAAAATTAAATTAAAATTAAAATAAAAATAAACATAAAATTAAAATAAAATAAAAATAAAATTAAAAATAAAATAATAAAAATTAAAATTAAAATTAAATTAAAATAAAAAAAAAATTAAAATAAAAATAAAAATAAATAATTGATATCCCGGATAAGACACTATGTTTCTTTTCTTTAATATTTAATTAATACTAATTTTAGCACGCAATTGAACTTGGCAAGTTTAAAAAGCCTGTTTAGAACACACATGCTGACATTCCTCTCAGAGTGAGTTGTCATAGCAACCCAGCTGTCTCAGCACAGTGAGCCTACTCCGCCCTCTCCAGGTGCAGCAACCAAAGGTCACTCAAGAGGCAGATGACTCACCAGGCTGGACTGTGAGCTTCAAAATACAAGCTGAAATGCATTTCTCACTATCAGGCTTGCAATGTGCACTGCTTACATTTCATCAATCATTTGGTAAAGGTTGCGGCAAGAACACTTTACACAATTTCCCCAGAAATTGTAGATTGTCTAGTTCTTATTTTTATTAAGTGTTCTTGCATAGCAAGGAACACTTATTGTTATCTCACATATATATTCTTATTCTTATTCTTATTATAGCCATATTTGCCACGCTAACTCCTCCCACAGTTTTTACACTACAAAGACAAGTAATATATCAAAATGTGCGCATTGATCCCGATCGGATTGCTATTACTTTGTAGAACGTTTCGCCGAATCGTTCAAGAAATATCGCGGTTTTTGCGGCGAAATTTTCCCATAGGAATGCATTGAGCAGCACAGCACAGCTAGAGTGTGCAAAGGAAAAATCAGAAAAATCAGAACATGATTTGTAAACTGCCATCACTCTTTCATTTTCAAGCCCACCTACACATATCTTATATCAAAACGTTCAGCTAACCCTGCTGTCACTAAAAATGTTCACGGCTACGACATACTCCTGATAGTTTTCACAATATGACCATTTGTTTGGACCTCACACCTCCCATTGACTTTCATTGAAACTCCACTCTAGACACCAGACATTTTAAGGGACGTTTTTAAACTGCGACTGTGCCTTCATTTGTTATCTTTCAGAGACACACTATACATCAAACTGTAGGTCTTTTTCTTGTGATTGTCACAATATAAACCTTTTCACGGTAGCATTTATACTTTTAAAACTACAAGCGTTTGAAGATGGCAATCGCCAGTGAATTTGGCAAGTTTAAATAGCCTGTTTAGAGCACAGCTTCTCAAACACCTGTGACTGACTGAGGTAACAGGTGCAAGCAAAGGTCACTCAGGGGGCAGCTGAGTCACATTAGAGTGAGAAAGCTACAATGTGAAAGGAAAAATCAGAACATGATTTGTAAACTGCCATAACTATGTCATTATCAAGCCCACCTACACATATCTTATATCAAAACGTTCAGCTAACCCTGCTGTCACTAAAAATGTTCACGGCTAGGACATACTCCTTATAGTTTTCAGAATATGACCATTTGTTTGCACCTCACTCCTCCCATTGACTTTCATTGAAACTCCACTTTAGACACAAGAAATTTTAAGGGACGTTTTTAAACTGCGACTGTGCCTTCATTTTTAATATTGCAGAGACATACTATATATCAAAATTTAGGTCTGTTTCTTGTGATTGTCACAATATAAGCCTTTTCACGGTACCATTTATACTTTTAAAACTACAACCGTTTGAAGATGGCAATCGCCAGTGATGTCAGCAACTTGGAGCAGTTTGTTTATAACCATGACTCTGCCCTTGGTGTGGAGGGAGTTGCCATAGGAACCCAGCTGTGTGAGCAGGAAGCAGAGAGACAAAAGCTAACCTGCCCACTCCAGTTGTGTGGAGGCCAGAACACCACACAATTTCCACAGAAATTGTGAAGACGCCAGTGAAGTGAGCAATTTGAAGCAGTTTGTTTTTAACCGCTCTTCTCTGCCATATTTGAAATCTAATTCTTTTTCTTATTATAGCCATATTTGCCACGCTAACTCCTCCCACAGTTTTTACACTACAAAGACAAGTAATATATCAAAACGTGCGCATTGATCCCGATCGGATTGCTATTACTTTGTAGAACGTTTCGCCGAATCGTTCAAGAAATATCGCGGTTTTTGCGGCGAAATTTTCCCATAGGAATGCATTGAGCAGCACAGCACAGCTAGAGTGTGCAAAGGAAAAATCAGAAAAATCAGAACATGATTTGTAAACTGCCATCACTCTGCCATTTTCAAGCCCACCTACACATATCTTATATCAAAACGTTCCGCTAACCCTGCTCTCACTAAAAATGTTCACGAATACCAGTAGTGTACCGCGCTCCAATATATTCTACCTTATGTGATATAATGAATTCATAAGTGTACCACCGATAATCAAATAATTACATCAATTAATTATACTTAAATATATGATTTGTGTAAATATATAAAATAAATTAATTTATCAATGTGAAAAAACAAAAACTATGAATGAAAAATATAAATAAAAAATAAAAAATATTTGCAGTGGGAATGACAGTTTTTTCTGTATAAATGAGATGGTGTTATTATTCAGTCTGGATAAAAATAAAAATAAAATAAAATTAAAATAAAAATAAAATTAAAAATTAAATAAAAATTAAAATAAATAAAAAATATTTGCAGTGGGAATGACAGTTCCTTCTGTATAAATGAGATGGTATTATTATTCAGTCTGGATAAAAATAAAAATAAAATAAAAATTTAATTAAAATTAAAAAAAAATAAAATTAAAATTAAAATAAAATTAAAAATAAAATAAAAATAAAAATTAAAATAAAAATAAAATAAAAATAAAATTAAAATAAAAATAAAATTAAAATAAAAAAAAAATTAAAATAAAAATACAATTAACATAAAATTAAAATAAAAATAAAAATAAAATTAAAATTAAACTAAAAATGAAATTAACATAAAATTAAAATAAAAATAAAATTAAAATTAAAATAAAAATAAAAATACAATTAAAAATAAAATTAAAAATAAAATAAAATTAAAATTAAAATAAAAATAAAATTAAAATTAACATAAAATTAAAATAAAAATAAAATTAAAATAAAATAAAAATAAACATAAAATTAAAATTAAAATAAAAAAAAAATAAAAATGAAATTAAAAATAAAATAAAATAATAAAAATTACAATTAAAATAAAATTAAAATAAAATAAAAATTAAAATAAAAATAAAAATAAATAATTGATATCCCGGATAAGACACTATGTTTCTTTTCTTTAATATTTAATTAATACTAATTTTAGCACGCAATTGAACTTGGCAAGTTTAAAAAGCCTGTTTAGAACACACATGCTGACATTCCTCTCAGAGTGAGTTGTCATAGCAACCCAGCTGTCTCAGCACAGTGAGCCTACTCCGCCCTCTCCAGGTGCAGCAACCAAAGGTCACTCAAGAGGCAGATGACTCACCAGGCTGGACTGTGAGCTTCAAAATACAAGCTGAAATGCATTTCTCACTATCAGGCTTGCAATGTGCACTGCTTACATTTCATCAATCATTTGGTAAAGGTTGCGGCAAGAACACTTTACACAATTTCCCCAGAAATTGTAGATTGTCTAGTTCTTATTCTTATTATTATAGCCAAATTTGCCACGCTAACTCCTCCCACAGTTTTTACACTACAAAGACAAGTAATATATCAAAACGTGCGGATTGTTCCCGATCGGATTGCTATTACTTTGTGGAACGTTTCGCCGAATCGTTCAAGAAATATCGCGGTTTTTGTGGCGAAATTTTCCCATAGGAATGAATGGTGCATGTAGAGTGGCAGCAGTGCACAGCTAGAGTGTGCAAAGGAAAAATCAGAACATGATTTGTAAACTGCCATCACTCTGCCATTTTCAAGCCCACCTACACATATCTTATATCAAAACGTTCAGCTAACCCTGCTGTCACTAAAAATGTTCACGGCTAGGACATACTCCTGATAGTTTTCAGAATATGACCATTTGTTTGCACATCACCCCTCCCATTGACTTTCATTGAAACTCCACTCTAGACACCAGACATTTTAAGGGACATTTTTAAACTGCGACTGTGCCTTCATTTGTTATCTTTCAGAGACATACTATACATCAAACTGTAGGTCTTTTTCTTGTGATTGTCACAATATAAACCTTTTCACGGTAGCATTTATACTTTTAAAACTACAAGCGTTTGAAGATGGCAATCGCCAGTGAATTTGGCAAGTTTAAACAGCCTGTTTAGAGCACAGCTCCTCACACACCTGTGACTGACTGAGGTAACAGGTGCAAGCAAAGGTCACTCAGAGGGCAGCTGAGTCACATTAGAGTGAGAAAGCTGCAGTGTGAAAGGAAAAATCAGAACATGATTTGTAAACTGCCATTACTATGTCATTTTCAAGCCCACCTACACATATCTTATATCAAAACGTTCAGCTAACCCTGCTGTCACTAAAAATGTTCACGGCTAGGACATACTCCTGATAGTTTTCAGAATATGACCATGTGTTTGCACCTCACTCCTCCCATTGACTTTCATTGAAACTCCACTTTAGACACAAGAAATTTTAAGGGACGTTTTTAAACTGCGACTGTGCCTTCATTTTTAATATTGCAGAGACATACTATATATCAAAATTTAGGTCTGTTTCTTGTGATTGTCACAATATAAGCCTTTTCACGGTAGCATTTATACTTTTAAAACTACAACCGTTTGAAGATGGCAATCGCCAGTGATGTCAGCAACTTGGAGCAGTTTGTTTATAACCATGACTCTGCCCTTGGTGTGGAGGGAGTTGCCATAGGAACCCAGCTGTGTGAGCAGGAAGCAGAGAGACAAAAGCTAACCTGCCCACTCCAGTTGTGTGGAGGCCAGAACACCACACAATTTCCACAGAAATTGTGAAGACACCAGTGAAGTAAGCAATTTGAAGCAGTTTGTTTTTAACCGCTCTTCTCTGCCATATTTGAAATCTAATTCTTATTCTTATTATAGCCATTAGAGATGAGCGAATCGAAGTATCCGAAGTGGAATTCGAGTCGAATATCGGAAAAATTTCGATTCGTGCCGAATCCGAAAAACAGCCTAATTCGGACGCGCGAATCGAAATTTTTCCGAAAATGGCGGCTGACATGTGCGGCGACGGAGCGGGGATGTCGGGGAAGGCGCGCAGACAAGGCGCGCTGCCCCATAATGCATTCCTCAACGACATGTGATCGCATCAGCCAATCAGCAGCCAGCCAGCCAGCACTGTGTAATGGTCGAGGTATATATAGCGGCCATTTTGGAAATCTTCATTTGCCTGCAGTCATTGAACAGAGGCAGACCGCTCTGTACTAGGGACAGGGACAGAGTTAGGGCCACAGAAACGAGAATTGGGGACAGAGAGAAGTTACTTAGGGACAGAGAACCATTACTCAGGGACACAGACTTGTTAATGAGGGCCACAGAATCGTTATTTAGGGACAAAGAAACGCTAGTTAGGGCCACAGAATTCATACTCAGGGACAGACAGAATTGTTACTCAGTGCCAGAGAATTGTTACTTAGGGCCACAGAAACGTTATTAGGGCCACAGAATTTTTACTCAGGGACAGACAGAATTGTTACTGAGTGCCAGAGAATTGTTACTCAGGGACAGACAGAATTGTTACTGAGTGCCAGAGAATTCTTACTCAGGGCCACAGAATTCATTCTCAGGGACAGACAGAATTGTTACTCAGGGACAGACAGAATTGTTACTGAGTGCCAGAGAATTGTTACTCAGGGACAGACAGAATTGTTACTGAGTGCCAGAGAATTGTTACTCAGGGACAGACAGAATTGTTACTGAGTGCCAGAGAATTGTTACTCAGGGACAGACAGAATTGTTACTGAGTGCCAGAGAATTGTTACTCAGGGACAGACAGAATTGTTACTGAGTGCCAGAGAATTGTTACTCAGGGACAGACAGAATTGTTACTGAGTGCCAGAGAATTGTTACTCGCACAGACACAAAATTGTTACTTGCACAGACACAGAATTGTTACTCGCACAGACACAGAATTGTTACTCAGGGCCACAGAATTCATACTCAGGGACAGACAGAATTGTTACTGAGTGCCAGAGAATTGTTACTCAGGGACAGACAGAATTGTTACTGAGTGCCAGAGAATTGTTACTCAGGGACAGACAGAATTGTTACTGAGTGCCAGAGAATTGTTACTCGCACAGACACAAAATTGTTACTTGCACAGACACAGAATTGTTACTCGCACAGACACAGAATTGTTACTCAGGGCCACAGAATTCATACTCAGGGATAGACAGAATTGTTACTGAGTGCCAGAGAATTGTTACTCAGGGACAGACAGAATTGTTACTGAGTGCCAGAGAATTGTTACTCAGGGACAGACAGAATTGTTACTGAGTGCCAGAGAATTGTTACTCGCACAGACACAAAATTGTTACTTGCACAGACACAGAATTGTTACTCGCACAGACACAGAATTGTTACTCAGGGCCACAGAATTCATACTCAGGGACAGACAGAATTGTTACTGAGTGCCAGAGAATTGTTACTCAGGGACAGACAGAATTGTTACTGAGTGCCAGAGAATTGTTACTCAGGGACAGACAGAATTGTTACTGAGTGCCAGAGAATTGTTACTCAGGGACAGACAGAATTGTTACTGAGTGCCAGAGAATTGTTACTCAGGGACAGACAGAATTGTTACTGAGTGCCAGAGAATTGTTACTCGCACAGACACAAAATTGTTACTTGCACAGACACAGAATTGTTACTCGCACAGACACAGAATTGTTACTCAGGGCCACAGAATTCATACTCAGGGACAGACAGAATTGTTACTGAGTGCCAGAGAATTGTTACTCAGGGACAGACAGAATTGTTACTGAGTGCCAGAGAATTGTTACTCAGGGACAGACAGAATTGTTACTGAGTGCCAGAGAATTGTTACTCGCACAGACACAAAATTGTTACTTGCACAGACACAGAATTGTTACTCGCACAGACACAGAATTGTTACTCAGGGCCACAGAATTCATACTCAGGGATAGACAGAATTGTTACTGAGTGCCAGAGAATTGTTACTCAGGGACAGACAGAATTGTTACTGAGTGCCAGAGAATTGTTACTCAGGGACAGACAGAATTGTTACTGAGTGCCAGAGAATTGTTACTCGCACAGACACAAAATTGTTACTTGCACAGACACAGAATTGTTACTCGCACAGACACAGAATTGTTACTCAGGGCCACAGAATTCATACTCAGGGACAGACAGAATTGTTACTGAGTGCCAGAGAATTGTTACTCAGGGACAGACAGAATTGTTACTGAGTGCCAGAGAATTGTTACTCAGGGACAGACAGAATTGTTACTGAGTGCCAGAGAATTGTTACTCGCACAGACACAAAATTGTTACTTGCACAGACACAGAATTGTTACTCGCACAGACACAGAATTGTTACTCGCACAGACACAGAATTGTTACTCAGGGCCACAGAATTCATACTCAGGGACAGACAGAATTGTTACTGAGTGCCAGAGAATTGTTACTCAGGGACACCTAATCGTTGAATTAAATAGTATGTCAGACAACATGCAGAGGAGTGGCAGAGGAGGCAATGTTTTAGGAGCGAGCAGACGTGGCAGCAGAGGAAGGGGTCGAGGCAGCAGTATTCGCAGCCAGAGGCCAGTGCTCCCGGTGTCATCCAGCGGTCGTGTCTCCACCGACAACCCTGCCGTCATTGATTGGTTGGCTCGGTCGTCTTCCTCTTCCCAGGTCACCTCTGACACCTACAGCCAACGGTCGGTGGGTACGTCAGACACAACCGTTAGTTGGCATGGCCCGGGACCAAGCCCACTGAAATCACGTGTCCTCTACCTGCCCCTGTCCTTTGCTGTTCCCTCACCAAGCGAAGTATCGCATGCTGTGGGCTCAGCCCCACTGTACAGTGAGGAAGAGCTAACAGAGGGCGGTCAGGAACGGGGGGAGACATCGGCCTTTTCAGCAGCCAAGCGAACAAGTACTGGCGAGGAGAGTGGCTCGGTAGCCGGTCTAGAGACAGGTCTGTCTCCTGACCCAGACGCAGCCGAGGGGGCTAGTAGTGAGGCGGAGACCCTACTTGATGATGAGGAGGTTGATCGCACTTGGCAGCCTCGTCGTCATCAGGCAATTTCTTCGGCATCATCAGGAGAAGAGGGTGGCAGCTTGGCAGCGAGCAAAACAGTCGGTGGGTTGCCCAGGAGACAGCAGCAGGGTCGCATCAGTGTCAGTGGAGCCAAACGTCCACGGAGTAGAGCACCAGCTCCACTGCAGCCTACCACCACGGCCAGTAGTGGTGCCGGTGCGCACGGAGGAAGTAGCAGTCAGCCAGTGAAGAGTAGCGGGGGCAAAGTTTCCTACTCGGTGGTGTGGCAATTTTTCCTCAAGCCGCCCGAGGAAGTAAACGTAGCCGTATGTCGACTATGTGGCCAGAAATGCAAGCGTGGCCAGGGGGCCCATGTTGGGACTACAGCGTTGCGTCAGCATATGCAGCGTCACCATTCGGTGGCCTGGGAAAACCGTGATAAACATACGGCGGTTCTGCCTGCCCCAGCCCCCGCTCCATCACCCGCTCCGTTACTTGCTCCGTCACCCGACGTCGTCAATCGCCCTCTATCAGCCAGTCAAGGCTCCAACACCTCTGCTGAGGGGAGTTGTCGCTCATTGGCATCTTCCGCTCGTTCAGATGCTCCTTCTCCTGCTACTCCTCTTCTCGGATTCCGTCAACAGTCTTTCTTGGAATCCGTATCCAAGAGACAACAGTTTGCGAGCACGCACCCGACGGTGCAAAAGCTGAACGTCCTCCTGTCCAAGTTGCTGGTGCTGCAGTCCCTCCCTTTCCAACTGGTGGACTCAGCACCTTTCCGAGAAATGATGGCTTGTGCCGCGCCGCGGTGGAGAGTGCCAAGCCGTCATTTCTTTGCCCAAAAGGCAGTGCCAGCCCTGCATTCACATGTAGAAGAGATGGTGGGCCAGTCTTTGAGCATGTCGGTCTCTGCCAAAGTGCACGGCAGCGCCGACGTGTGGAGCTGTAACTACGGTCAGGGACAGTACATGTCATTTACGGCCCACTGGGTGAACGTGGTGCCGGCACAGCCGCACCAGCAACTTGGACAGGTCACGACGCTTTTGCCTCCACGTTTGCACGTCCTTGGTCCAGCAAGCATGTCCGCCTCTACCACCTCTTTTTCCGCCGTGTCCTCAGCCGCCACCCCCGTGCCAAGTCCCATTACCCGACCGGCATATCACATGTGCAGGGCGCAACGGTGTCACGCTGTGCTGCACCTGGTATGCCTTGGCGAACGTAGTCACACAGGGGAGGAACTGCTGAGTGTAATGAACAGAGAAATCGACAGATGGCTGTCTCCGCGCAAACTAAAAATCGGAACCATGTTGACTGACAACGGAAAGAACATGGTGTCTGCTCTGCGTCAAGGAAGGTTGTGCCATGCGCCATGCATGGCTCACGTGTTCAATCTGGTTGTCAAGCGGTTCCTAAAATCCACCATCCCACTGCAAGACATCCTTAAAATGTCACGTAAACTGTGCATGCATTTCAGCCATTCCTACACCGCAAAGAACACCCTCATTGAGCTGCAGCGGCAGAACGGAATTCCACAGCATCGCCTGATCTGCGACGTTGCAACAAGGTGGAATTCAACCCTACACATGTTAGACCGCCTTTACGAGCAGCGAAAGGCCATCACCGATTTCCTGATGTTACAAGCGGATAAAGGTACTCCCCTGTGTAACTTAGATGTCAGCCATTGGCAGCTCATGCGTGACACCTGCCGCTTGCTCAGGCCCTTTGAGGAGGCCACGCTATTCGTGAGTCGGCAGGACTATGGGATGAACGACGTCATTCCTCTGTTGCACGTCCTGGAACAAATGCTGTTAACAATGGCTGGTCAGGGTGCGGTAGACGTGGCGCACAGATCTCAACGCCACATGACCCCTGTGGGGGCAGGACAGGAAGAAGAGGAGGAGGTAGAGGAGGACATTTGTGCTCAGGAATTATTGAGTGAAATGGGTGGTTTTTCCACTCAGCGGACAGGAGTGGAGGAGCAGGAGCATCTGGTAGAGGAGGAGGAGGAGGAGACAGAGGACCCAGACGCACCGTGGCAGTATGCTGTGGAGATGGAGGCAGGGAGTCCCTCGCATTCCTTGGCACAAATGGCCCATAGCATGCTCGGTTGCTTGCGTAGCGACAGCCGAATAATAACCATCAGACAGAGGGATGACTTTTGGCTGTCCACCTTGTTGGACCCTCGCTACCGGTCCAAAATGGTGGCCTTTTTCACACCTGCTGAGAGGGAGGCCAAAATTACGTACTATAAAAACCACCTATGTAGTCAGTTGGTCTCTGCCTTTGTGCGCCAACGTCCATCCTCAGACACTGTGGGCCCTGTGCGCTCGCGTTCCGCTGGCATGGCAGCAGGGGAGGGGTGGGGTGGTAGGAGCAGTGGCAGCTCCACCAGCAGCGGCTGCCTCAGTCTGCAGTCGATGATGAGTAGCTTTCTTCACCAGCGCAGTGAGGAAACTACTAACCAGCCGCAGCAGCAGCAGCAGCATCAGGTGGACCTGGAGCAGGAGCTCAAACAACAGGCTTGGGCCTACTTGGACAGCACCCTGCCAACCGAGGTAGACAATCCCCTTGACTACTGGGCAACGAAACTTGACCTTTGGCCCCAACTAGCTGAATTTGCCCTTGAAAGGCTGTCATGCCCGGCCAGTAGCGTGGCATCGGAGCGCGTGTTTAGTGCGGCAGGAGGTATTGTAACTCCGCGGAGGACACGACTGTCCACCCAAAGTGTGGAGAGACTCACGTTTGTGAAAATGAATCAGGCGTGGATTAGTCTGGATTTCAAACCACCAGTTCCTGACACAACTGACTAAATCCGCCATGAATCATGCCTCAAACATGTGCCACTTTCAGGTCTCCTCACACTGCTGGTGTGTTTAATTTTTTGACATAGGGTGCTGGCAGATTACGGGCCTCCTATAGCTGCTGCCAGGCCCCTAATCTGCCATAGGCCCCTATATACCGCCTCCTCATGCTGCTGCTAGGTCCAGAGTCTCTCATGGGTCCCTGTACGGCCTCCCATTGCTGCTGTCTCCATCGCCACACTCTGCTGCCATGTGCCACTTTCAGGTCTCTTCACACTGCTGGTGTGTTAAATTTTTTGACATAGGGTGCAGGCAGATTACGGGCCTCACATAGCTGCTGCCAGGCCCCTAATCTGCCATGGGCCCCTATATACCGCCTCCTCATGCTGCTGCCAAGTCCAGAGTCTGTCATGGTCCCTGTACGGCCTCCCATTGCTGCTGTCTCCATCGCCACACTCTGCTGCCATGTGCCACTTTCAGGTCTCTTCACACTGCTGGTGTGTTAAATTTTTTGACATAGGGTGCAGGCAGATTACGGGCCTCACATAGCTGCTGCCAGGCCCCTAATCTGCCATGGGCCCCTATATACCGCCTCCTCATGCTGCTGCCAAGTCCAGAGTCTCTCATGGGTCCCTGTACGGCCTCCCATTGCTGCTGTCTCCATCGCCACACTCTGCTGCCATGTGCCACTTTCAGGTCTCTTCACACTGCTGGTGTGTTAAATTTTTTGACATAGGGTGCAGGCAGATTACGGGCCTCACATAGCTGCTGCCAGGCCCCTAATCTGCCATGGGCCCCTATATACCGCCTCCTCATGCTGCTGCCAAGTCCAGAGTCTGTCATGGTCCCTGTACGGCCTCCCATTGCTGCTGTCTCCATCGCCACACTCTGCTGCCATGTGCCACTTTCAGGTCTCTTCACACTGCTGGTGTGTTAAATTTTTTGACATAGGGTGCAGGCAGATTACGGGCCTCACATAGCTGCTGCCAGGCCCCTAATCTGCCATGGGCCCCTATATACCGCCTCCTCATGCTGCTGCCAAGTCCAGAGTCTGTCATGGTCCCTGTACGGCCTCCCATTGCTGCTGTCTCCATCGCCACACTCTGCTGCCATGTGCCACTTTCAGGTCTCTTCACACTGCTGGTGTGTTAAATTTTTTGACATAGGGTGCAGGCAGATTACGGGCCTCACATAGCTGCTGCCAGGCCCCTAATCTGCCATGGGCCCCTATATACCGCCTCCTCATGCTGCTGCCAAGTCTAGAGTCTCTCATGGGTCCCTGTACGGCCTCCCATTGCTGCTGTCTCCATCGCCACACTCTGCCATGTGCCACTTTCAGGTCTCTTCACACTGCTGGTGTGTTAAATTTTTTGACATAGGGTGCAGGCAGATTACGGGCCTCACATAGCTGCTGCCAGGCCCCTAATCTGCCATGGGCCCCTATATACCGCCTCCTCATGCTGCTGCCAAGTCCAGAGTCTGTCATGGTCCCTGTACGGCCTCCCATTGCTGCTGTCTCCATCGCCACACTCTGCTGCCATGTGCCACTTTCAGGTCTCTTCACACTGCTGGTGTGTTAAATTTTTTGACATAGGGTGCAGGCAGATTACGGGCCTCACATAGCTGCTGCCAGGCCCCTAATCTGCCATGGGCCCCTATATACCGCCTCCTCATGCTGCTGCCAAGTCCAGAGTCTGTCATGGTCCCTGTACGGCCTCCCATTGCTGCTGTCTCCATCGCCACACTCTGCCATGTGCCACTTTCAGGTCTCTTCACACTGCTGGTGTGTTTAATTTTTTGACATAGGGTGCAGGCAGATTACGGGCCTCACATAGCTGCTGCCAGGCCCCTAATCTGCCATGGGCCCCTATATACCGCCTCCTCATGCTGCTGCCAAGTCCAGAGTCTGTCATGGTCCCTGTACGGCCTCCCATTGCTGCTGTCTCCATCGCCACACTCTGCTGCCATGTGCCACTTTCAGGTCTCTTCACACTGCTGGTGTGTTAAATTTTTTGACATAGGGTGCAGGCAGATTACGGGCCTCACATAGCTGCTGCCAGGCCCCTAATCTGCCATGGGCCCCTATATACCGCCTCCTCATGCTGCTGCCAAGTCCAGAGTCTCTCATGGGTCCCTGTACGGCCTCCCATTGCTGCTGTCTCCATCGCCACACTCTGCTGCCATGTGCCACTTTCAGGTCTCTTCACACTGCTGGTGTGTTAAATTTTTTGACATAGGGTGCAGGCAGATTACGGGCCTCACATAGCTGCTGCCAGGCCCCTAATCTGCCATGGGCCCCTATATACCGCCTCCTCATGCTGCTGCCAAGTCCAGAGTCTGTCATGGTCCCTGTACGGCCTCCCATTGCTGCTGTCTCCATCGCCACACTCTGCTGCCATGTGCCACTTTCAGGTCTCTTCACACTGCTGGTGTGTTAAATTTTTTGACATAGGGTGCAGGCAGATTACGGGCCTCACATAGCTGCTGCCAGGCCCCTAATCTGCCATGGGCCCCTATATACCGCCTCCTCATGCTGCTGCCAAGTCCAGAGTCTGTCATGGTCCCTGTACGGCCTCCCATTGCTGCTGTCTCCATCGCCACACTCTGCTGCCATGTGCCACTTTCAGGTCTCTTCACACTGCTGGTGTGTTAAATTTTTTGACATAGGGTGCAGGCAGATTACGGGCCTCACATAGCTGCTGCCAGGCCCCTAATCTGCCATGGGCCCCTATATACCGCCTCCTCATGCTGCTGCCAAGTCCAGAGTCTCTCATGGGTCCCTGTACGGCCTCCCATTGCTGCTGTCTCCATCGCCACACTCTGCTGCCATGTGCCACTTTCAGGTCTCTTCACACTGCTGGTGTGTTAAATTTTTTGACATAGGGTGCAGGCAGATTACGGGCCTCACATAGCTGCTGCCAGGCCCCTAATCTGCCATGGGCCCCTATATACCGCCTCCTCATGCTGCTGCCAAGTCCAGAGTCTGTCATGGTCCCTGTACGGCCTCCCATTGCTGCTGTCTCCATCGCCACACTCTGCTGCCATGTGCCACTTTCAGGTCTCTTCACACTGCTGGTGTGTTAAATTTTTTGACATAGGGTGCAGGCAGATTACGGGCCTCACATAGCTGCTGCCAGGCCCCTAATCTGCCATGGGCCCCTATATACCGCCTCCTCATGCTGCTGCCAAGTCTAGAGTCTCTCATGGGTCCCTGTACGGCCTCCCATTGCTGCTGTCTCCATCGCCACACTCTGCTGCCATGTGCCACTTTCAGGTCTCTTCACACTGCTGGTGTGTTAAATTTTTTGACATAGGGTGCAGGCAGATTACGGGCCTCACATAGCTGCTGCCAGGCCCCTAATCTGCCATAGGCCCCTATATACCGCCTCCTCATGCTGCTGCCAGGTCCAGAGTCTCTCATGGGTGCCTGTACGGCCTCCCATTGCTGCTGTCTCCATCGCCACACTCTGCCATGTGCCACTTTCAGGTCTCCTCACACTGCTGGTGTGTTGAATTTTTTGACATAGGGTGCTGGCAGATTACGGGCCTCCTATAGCTGCTGCCAGGCCCCTAATCTGCCATAGGCCCCTATATACCGCCTCCTCATGCTGCTGCCAGGTCCAGAGTCTCTCATGGGTCCCTGTACGGCCTCCCATTGCTGCTTTCTCCATCGCCACACTCTGCCATGTGCCACTTTCAGGTCTCCTCACACACTGCTGGTGTGTTGAATTTTTTGACATAGGGTGCTGGCAGATTACGGGCCTCCCATAGCTGCTGCCAGGCCCCTAATCTGCCATGGGCCCCTATATACCGCCTCCTCATGCTGCTGCCAAGTCCAGAGTCTGTCATGGGTCCCTGTACGGCCTCCCATTGCTGCTGTCTCCATCGCCACACTCTGCCATGTGCCACTTTCAGGTCTCCTCACACACTGCTGGTGTGTAGAATTTTTTGACATAGGGTGCTGGCAGATTACGGGCCTCCCATAGCTGCTGCCAGGCCCCTAATCTGCCATGGGCCCCTATATACCGCCTCCTCATGCTGCTGCCAAGTCCAGAGTCTGTCATGGGTCCCTGTACGGCCTCCCATTGCTGCTGTCTCCATCGCCACACTCTGCCATGTGCCACTTTCAGGTCTCCTCACACTGCTGGTGTGTTGAATTTTTTGACATAGGGTGCTGGCAGATTACGGGCCTCCTATAGCTGCTGCCAGGCCCCTAATCTGCCATGGGCCCCTATATACCGCCTCCTCATGCTGTGACGTTGCAACAAGGTGGAATTCAACCCTACATATGTTAGACCGCCTTTACGAACAGCAAAAGGCCATCACAGATTTCCTGATGTTAAAAGCAGATAAAGGTACTCCCTGTGTAACTTAGATGTCAGCCATTGGCAGCTCATGCGTGACACCTGCGCTTGCTCAGGCCCTTTGAGGAGGCCACGCTATTCGTGAGTCGGCAGGACTATGGGATGAACGACGTCATTCCTCTGTTGCACGTCCTGGAACAAATGCTGTTAACAATGGCTGGTCAGGGTGCGGTAGACGTGGCGCACAGATCTCAACGCCACATGGCCCCTGTGGGGGCAGGACTGGAAGAAGAGGAGGAGGTAGAGGAGGACATTGGTGCTCAGGAATTATTGAGTGAAATGGGTGGTTTTTCCACTCAGCGGACAGGAGTGGAGGAGCAGGAGCATCTGGTAGAGGAGGAGGAAGAGGAGACAGAGGACCTAGACGCACCGTGGCAGTATGCTGTGGAGATGGAGGCAGGGAGTCCCTCGCATTCCTTGGCACAAATGGCCCATAGCATGCTCGGTTGCTTGCGTAGCGACAGCCGAATAATAACCATCAGACAGAGGGATGACTTTTGGCTGTCCACCTTGTTGGACCCTCGCTACCGTTCAAAAATGGTGGCCTTTTTCACACCTGCTGAGAGGGAGGCCAAAATAACGTACTATAAAAAACACCTATGTAGTCAGCTGGTCTCTGCCTGTCTGCGCCAACGTCCATCCTCAGACACTGTGGGCCCTGTGCGCTCGTGTTCCGCTGCCATGGCAGCAGGGGAGGGGTGGGGTGGTAGGAGCAGTGGCAGCTCCACCAGCAGCGGCTGCCTCAGTCTGCAGTCGATGATGAGTAGCTTTCTTCACCAGCGCAGTGAGGAAACTACTAACCAGCCGCAGCAGCAGCAGCAGCATCAGGTGGACCTGGAGCAGGACCTCAAACAACAGGCTTAGGCCTACTTGGACAGCACCCTGCCAACCGAGGTAGACAATCCCCTTGACTACTGGGCAACGAAACTTGACCTTTGGCCCCAACTAGCTGAATTTGCCCTTGAAAGGCTGTCATGCCCGGCCAGTAGCGTGGCATCGGAGCGCGTGTTTAGTGCGGCAGGAGGTATTGCAACTCCGCGGAGGACACGACTGTCCACCCAAAGTGTGGAGAGACTCACGTTTGTGAAAATGAATCAGGCGTGGATTAGTCTGGATTTCAAACCACCAGTTCCTGACACAACTGACTAAATCCGCCATGAATCATGCCCCAAACATGTGCCACTTTCAGGTCTCCTCACACTGCTGGTGTGTTCCATTTTTTGTCATAGGGTGCTGGCAGATTACGGGCCTCCCATAGCTGCTGCCAGGCCCCTAATCTGCCATGGGCCCCTATACCGCCTCCTCATGCTGCTGCCAAGTCCAGAGTCTCTCATGGGTCCCTGTACGGCCTCCCATTGCTGCTGCCTCCATCGCCACACTCTGCCATGTGCCACTTTCAGGTCTCCTCACACTGCTGGTGTGTTCCATTTTTTGTCATAGGGTGCTGGCAGATTACGGGCCTCCCATAGCTGCTGCCAGGCCCCTAATCTGCCATGGGCCCCTATACCGCCTCCTCATGCTGCTGCCAGGTCCAGAGTCTCTCATGGGTCCCTGTACGGCCTCCCATTGCTGCTGTCTCCATCGCCACACTCTGCCATGTGCCACTTTCAGGTCTCCTCACACTGCTGGTGGGTTCCATTTTTTGTCATAGGGTGCTGGCAGATTACGGGCCTCCCATAGCTGCTGCCAGGCCCGTAATCTGCCATGGGCCCCCGTACCGACTCCTCATGCTGCTGCCAGGCCCGTAATCTGTCATGGGCCCCTGTTGTCGCTTGTTGGCATATTCCGCTCGTTCAGATGCTCCTTCTCCTGCTACTCCTCTTCATGGATTCCGTCAGCAGTCTTTCTTGGAATCCGTTTCCAAGAGACAACAGTTTGCGAGCACGCACCCGACGGTGCAGAAGCTGAACGTCCTCCTGTCCAAGTTGCTGCTGCCAGGCTCGTAATCTGTCATGCGCCCCTGTACCGCCTCCTCATGCTGCTGCCAGGTCCAGAGTGTGTCATGGGCCCCCGTACCGACTCCTCATGCTGCTGCCAGGCCCGTAATCTGTCATGGGCCCCTGTACCGCCTCCCCATGCTGCTGCCAGGTCCAGAGTGTGTCATGGGTCCCTGTACGGCCTCCCATTGCTGCTGCCAGGCCCGTAATCTGCCATGGGCCCCTGTACCGACTCCTCATGCTGCTGCCAGGCCCGTAATCTGTCATGGGCCCCTGTACCGCCTCCTCATGCTGCTGCCAGGTCCAGAGTGTGTCATGGGTCCCTGTACGGCCTCCCATTGCTGCTGTCTCTATCGCCACACTCTGCCATGTGCCACTTTCAGGTCTCCTCACACTGCTGGTGGTTTCCATTTTTGTCATAGGGTGCTGTATGGCCTCCCATTGCTGCTGCCTCCACCGCCACACTGTGGCTCCACACTCTGGTTTTGGCCCCGTGACTGCCCAAATGAGTGAAGTGTGCGGTGATTCTAAGATCGACGGCACTCATCTGCATGTCATACTGACTGACAGTATTATTTCTCTTCCCCAGCAGACTCCAAGGGCATTTAAATTAAAGGTACAGTGTTCTGCACTAATATTAAGTCTCTCTGAAGCCTAGAAACACCCTTTTTTAAGTTAAATTCACAGCGAATTTATTCGACTCGAATCGAATATTGTCCACGAATTCGCCGAATCAGTCGAATCGAATTTTTCATTTCTTCGCTCATCTCTAATAGCCATATTTGCCACGCTAACTCCTCCCACAGTTTTTACACTACAAAGACAAGTAATATATCAAAACGTGCGCATTGATCCCGATCGGATTGCTATTACTTTGTAGAACGTTTCGCCGAATCGTTCAAGAAATATCGCGGTTTTTGCGGCGAAATTTTCCCATAGGAATGCATTGAGCAGCACAGCACAGCTAGAGTGTGCAAAGGAAAAATCAGAAAAATCAGAACATGATTTGTAAACTGCCATCACTCTGCCATTTTCAAGCCCACCTACACATATCTTATATCAAAACGTTCAGCTAACCCTGCTGTCACTAAAAATGTTCACGAATGCCAGTAGTGTACCGCGCTCCAATATATTCTACCTTATGTGATATAATGAATTCATAAGTGTACCACCGATAATCAAATAATTACATCAATTAATTATACTTAAATATATGATTTGTGTAAATATATAAAATAAATTAATTTATCAATGTGAAAAAACAAAAACTATGAATGAAAAATATAAATAAAAAATAAAAAATATTTGCAGTGGGAATGACAGTTCCTTCTGTATAAATGAGATGGTGTTATTATTCAGTCTGGATAAAAATAAAAATAAAATAAAATTAAAATAAAAATAAAATTAAAAATTAAAATTAAAATAAAATTAAAAATAAAAATAAAATTAAAAATAAAATAAAATTAAAATAAAAATAAAATTAAAATTAACATAAAATTAAAATAAAAATAAAATTAAAATAAAATTAAAATTAAATAAAAATTAAAATAAATAAAAAATATTTGCAGTGGGAATGACAGTTCCTTCTGTATAAATGAGATGGTATTATTATTCAGTCTGGATAAAAAAAAAAAATAAAATAAAAATTTAATTAAAATAAAAAAAAAATAAAATTAAAATTAAAATAAAATTAAAAATAAAATAAAAATTAAAATAAAAATAAAATTAAAATTAAAAAAAAATTAAAATCAAAATAAAATTAACATAAAATTAAAATAAAAATAAAATTAAAATAAAAATTAAAATAAAAAATTAACATAAAATTAAAATAAAAATAAAAATAAAATTAAAAATAAAATAAAATTAAAAATAAAATTAAAATTAAAATAAAAATAAAATTAAAATTAACATAAAATTAAAATAAAAATAAAATTAAAATAAAATTAAAATAAAAATAAAAATAAAAATAAATATAAAATTAAAATAAAATAAAAATAAAATTAAAAATAAAATAAAATAATAAAAATTAAAATTAAAATAAAATTAAAATAAAAAAAATTAAAATAAATAAATAATTGATATCCCGGATAAGACACTATGTTTCTTTTCTTTAATATTTAATTAATACTAATTTTAGCACGCAATTGAACTTGGCAAGTTTAAAAAGCCTGTTTAGAACACACATGCTGACATTCCTCTCAGAGTGAGTTGTCATAGCAACCCAGCTGTCTCAGCACAGTGAGCCTACTCCGCCCTCTCCAGGTGCAGCAACCAAAGGTCACTCAAGAGGCAGATGACTCACCAGGCTGGACTGTGAGCTTCAAAATACAAGCTGAAATGCATTTCTCACTATCAGGCTTGCAATGTGCACTGCTTACATTTCATCAATCATTTGGTAAAGGTTGCGGCAAGAACACTTTACACAATTTCCCCAGAAATTGTAGATTGTCTAGTTTTTATTCCGTTTCTTATTATAGCCATATTTGCCACGCTAACTCCTCCCACAGTTTTTACACTACAAAGACAAGTAATATATCAAAACGTGCGGATTGTTCCCGATCGGATTGCTATTACTTTGTGGAACATTTCGCCGAATCGTTCAAGAAATATCGCGGTTTTTGCGGCGAAATTTTCCCATAGGAATGCATTGAGCAGCAGAGCACAGCTAGAGTGTGTAAAGGAAAAATCAGAAAAATCAGAACATGATTTGTAAACTGCCATCACTCTTTCATTTTCAAGCCCACCTACACATATCTTATATCAAAACGTTCAGCTAACCCTGCTGTCACTAAACATGTTCACAGCTAAGCCATATTCCTGATAGTTTTCAGAATATGACCATTTGTTTGGACCTCATCCCTCCCATTGACTTTCATTGAAACTCCACTTTAGACACAAGACATTTTAAGGGACGTTTTTAAACTGCGACTGTGCCTTCATTTTTTATCTTTCAGAGACATACTATACATCAAAATTTAGGTCTGTTTCTTGTGATTGTCACAGTATAAACCTTTTCACGGTAGCATTTATACTTTTAAAACTACAAGCGTTTGAAAATGGCAATCGCCAGTGAACTTGGCAAGTTTAAATAGCCTGTTTAGAGCAGAGCTTCTCACACACCTGTGACTGACTGAGGTAACAGGTGCAAGCAAAGGTCACTCAGGGGGCAGCTGAGTCACATTAGAGTGAGAAAGCTACAGTGTGAAAGGAAAAATCAGAACATGATTTGTAAACTGCCATAACTATGTCATTTTCAAGCCCACCTACACATATCTTATATCAAAACGTTCAGCTAACCCTGCTGTCACTAAAAATGTTCACGGCTAGGACATACTCCTGATAGTTTTCAGAATATGACCATGTGTTTATACCTCTCCCCTCCCATTGACTTTCATTGAAACTTCACTCACAGCCACCTGAAATGTTAAGGGACGTATTTAAACTGCGACTGTGCCTTCATTTTTAATATTGCAGAGACATACTATATATCAAAATTTAGGTCTGTTTCTTGTGATTGTCACAATATAAACCTTTTCACGGTAGCATTTATAGTTTTAAAACTACAAGCGTTTGAAGATGGCAATCGCCAGTGAACTTGGCAAGTTTGAGCAGTGTGTTTAGAGCAGAGCTTGTCACACACCTGTGACTGACTGAGGTAACAGGTGCTCCAAAGGTCACTCAGGGGGCAGCTGAGTCACATTAGAGTGAGAAAGCTACAGTGTGAAAGGAAAAATCAGAACATGATTTGTAAACTGCCATCACTCTTTCATTTTCAAGCCCACCTACACATATCTTATATCAAAACGTTCAGCTAACCCTGCTGTCACTAAAAATGTTCACAAATGCCAGTAGTGTACCGCGCTCCAATATATTCTACCTTATGTGATATAATGAATTCATAGGTGTACCACCGATAATCAAATAATTACATCAATTAATTATACTTAAATATATGATTTGTGTAAATATATAAAATAAATTAATTTATCAATGTGAAAAAACAAAAACTATGAATGAAAAATATAAATAAAAAATAAAAAATATTTGCAGTGGGAATGACAGTTCCTTCTGTATAAATGAGATGGTGTTATTATTCAGTCTGGATAAAAATAAAATAAAATTAAAATTAAAATAAAAATAAAATTAAAAATAAAATAAAAATTAAATTAAAATTAAAATAAATAAAAAATATTTGCAGTGGGAATGACAGTTCCTTCTGTATAAATGAGATGGTATTATTATTCAGTCTGGATAAAAATAAAAATAAAATAAAAATTAAATTAAAATAAAAAAAAAATAAAATTAAAATTAAAATAAAATTAAAAATAAAATAAAAATAAAATTTAAAATAAAAATAAAATTAAATTAAAAATAAAAATAAAAATAAAATTAACATAAAATTAAAATAAAAATAAAATTAAAATAAAAATAAAAATAAAATTAAAAATATAATTAAATTAAAATTAAAATAAAATTAAAATAAAATTAAAATTAACATAAAATTAAAATAAAAATAAAATTAAATTAAAATTAACATAAAATTAAAATTAACATAAAATTAAAATTAACATAAAATTAAAATTAACATAAAATTAAAATTAACATAAAATTAAAATTAACATAAAATTAAAATTAACATAAAATTAAAATTAACATAAAATTAAAATTAACATAAAATTAAAATTAAAAATAAAATAAAATAAAATAAAAATTAAAATTAAAAAAAAATTAAAATAAAAATAAATAATTGATATCCCGGATAAGACACTATGTTTCTTTTCTTTAATATTTAATTAATACTAATTTTAGCACGCAATTGAACTTGGCAAGTTTAAAAAGCCTGTTTAGAACAGGCATGCTGACATTCCTCTCAGAGTGAGTTGTCATAGCAACCCAGCTGTCTCAGCACAGTGAGCCTACTCCGCCCTCTCCAGGTGCAGCAACCAAAGGTCACTCAAGAGGCAGATGACTCACGAGGCTGGACTGTGAGCTTCAAAATACAAGCTGAAATGCATTTCTCACTATCAGGCTTGCAATGTGCCCTGCTTACATTTCATCAATCATTTGGTAAAGGTTGCGGCAAGAACACTTTACACAATTTCCCCAGAAATTGTAGATTGTCTAGTTCTTATTCTTATTATTATAGCCAAATTTGCCACGCTAACTCCTCCCACAGTTTTTACACTACAAAGACAAGTAATATATCAAAACGTGCGGATCGTTCCCGATCGGATTGCTATTACTTTGTGAAAGGTTTCGCCGAATGGTTCACGAAATATTGCGGTTTTTCTGGTGAAGTTTTCCCATAGGAATGAATGGAGCAACTAGAGCGGGAGCTGACAAAGCTAGAGTGTGGAAGGAAAAACCAGAACATGATTTGTAAACTGCCATCACTCTGTCATTTTCAAGCCCACCTACACATATCTTATATCAAAACGTTCAGCTAGCCCTGCTGCTGCTACTACAAATGTTCACGACTAAGCCATAGTCCTGATAGTTTTCACAATATGACCATTTGTTTGCAACTCACGCTGCCCATTGACATTCATTGAATCTCCACTACCAGACACCTGAAATTTTAAGGGACATTTCTAAACTGCGACTGTGCCTTCATGTTTAGTATTTCAGAGACATACTATGCATCGAAATGTAGGTCTGGGTCTTGTGAGTCTCACAATATAAAGCTCTTTGCTGTAGGATTTATACTTTTAAAACTACAAGTGTTTGAAGATGGCAACCGCCAGTGAAGTGAGCAAGTTGGAGCAGTGTGTTTATAAAAGCTCCTCTCAGCTTGCTGTGAGTGATTGATTTGCCATAGCAACCGAAGATGAGTCAGCAGGCAGCAGAATAACCAAGGCTAGACTGTTAGCTGCAAAATATAAGTTCAAATGCATTTCTCACTCTATCAGACTTGCCATGTGCACTTTTTACATTTGATCAATCACTTGGTTAGGGTTGGATGCAAGAACACTTCACACAATTTCTCGAGAAATTGTACCTTTTCTAGTTTTATGTAAGTTCTTTAACCTCCCTGGAGGTCTAATTAAGCAATATTTTTGAATGTCAAAGCTGTACATTGTGTTGCATGTAAATTTGTTGTTTTATATTTTTGGCCTGTAATTCTTAGGAATAACTCACTTAAATCTGTCCAAACAAGAGTCTAGTAAACATCCCAGGTATGATAAACTCACAAAATCATAAAATAAAAATAATTATACAAAATAATAATAAATTTAATTCAATAATGTTAGTGTCTGATGACGAATTTCCCCACGAATCACTATCGCTCAATTATGCAAGTGATTCTAATTTACTATCGCTGTTTTCTAGCTGGTTTAAAATCTAAAGGGACACTTTTTGGATGCCATGGATTTTTCCAGGCAGAACGAACAGTAAAAGTGCAGGCAGGGCACTGGACAAAGTACTAGGGACAAAACTTAGGTGAAATGGTTTGATACAGTAATCTAATTCTACCAGTTAACAATTTATTGTGTGTATGTCATATTTTAACTTTTTTGAATTTCCCGCCGGTTCCGCCCTCGTGCGTACCGATGCTCGCAGGGAATGGAACCTGGAAGACGGATGCCGGCATCAGCTGGAGGACATCGCGGGATCGCAGGACAAGGTAGAGATCGGGGGGGGGGGGGAAGCAGGAAAAGCACTATGGAGTAATCCCGAGTGTGGCTCCCGGTTACTGTTTTTGGTACTGAAAATTAACCCTGAGCCACACTCGTGATTAGTTAGGTAATTTTTTTTTTTTTTAATTTAGATATTTATTTATTTTCCATATAAAATACATATTTCATCATTCTCATACAAAAACCATTATCCAAACCATTAATTACATTTCTTACTATCTTTATTCCCGTTGCCTCCCCCACCCCTATCTGATACCCCCTCCCACCTCAAATACCCACCCTCCCCACTAATAAACCCACCCACTCTGCATTATTCCATTATCTCTTTTCCTAGATAGTATATATAGATACTTCCTCCTCTTTCACACTAGTACTTCGTATATCTCACCACAAATTTTTCCCATTTTCTCCACTTCTTATAGAATAGCCCCATCTTGTCCGCCTGCGTATAATACAATTTCTCCATCCTACATATCTGATTCGTTCTCTCTACCCAATCCTCCTCCCTCGGCGCCTCTGGTCTATGCCAAAACCTAGGAATCGGACCCTTTGCCGCATTCAGGTAGTACCATACACCCGAGTCCTTGTATTTATTTACTGATAAATCTGTACTATGTAGTAGACACACCTCTGGGTCCAATCCTATCATTATCCCAGAGATTGTCTCAATTAATTGAACCGTTATCTCCCAGAAACCTTGAATCTTTGGGCACTCCCACCATATATGATATAACGTACCTATCTTTCCACACCCCCTCCAGCACTCTGGTGTATTTTCCCCACTCATCCTATGCTCAACGTTCAGTGCCCCGTTTCCCATCTCCTCATGCTTCCAACAACCTCTCAAACAAATTCCAATCCTTTCTCAGTCTCAAAGGTTTCGGAAGATTTCTAACAAAGTGTTTTAATTGGTGATATCTCCACTCATCTATTTTAATGAAAAGTTTTCTTTTATCTTTTTCCAAGTCCTTAAGTGTTCTTAGTTCCTGTCCATCCATAATATCTCTCAATTGAATATCCTCTTTTTTTAAACATTTTCCTATGCTCTCCTCCCTACCTGGAGGGAAATAGTCCATGTTCCTCAGTGATATTAGTTGTGAGTTAAAATCCCATTTCATAAGTTTATGCAATTTATCCTAAACCTTTAAAACATTTAATGTAAAAACACTCGTGGTATCTTTTAAACCTCTATATTCTGCTGGTGCTCATATAGTTTTACTCAAGGTAGTTCCACTTAATTCATTCTCAATCTTAACCCACCTTTTCCCCTCTGAGTTATGTGTCCAGTCATAAATTCTCACTAGAACTACTGCTCTATAGTACCTCTTGATATCTGGCACTCCCAATCCTCCCTTTTCCTTATTTCTACTCAACAAGTCATATGATATTCTAGGTTTTTTATTTTTCCACATGTATCTTGTTAACATCTTTTTTATTACTTTAAAAAATACCTCCGGGATTTTGACTGGAATCATCTGAAATTTATACAGGATTTTTGGTACAATTACCATTTTTATCAGGTTTATACGCCCTATCCAAGACGGATTGCCTCTTCCCAATTTCCTTAATTCCTCCTTGATCTCATTTAAGAGTGGGATATAATTTAACTTATATAAGTTCGTATATGAAGCAGAAAGTTTAACCCCTAGATACTTTATCTCTCTATTTTTCCATATAAAAGGGAATTCTTTTTGTATTTTTTCTTTTTCGCTATTTGGAAGATTTACGTTTAAAATCTCAGTTTTTGTTGGTTTGATTTTTAGATTTGATAACTCCCCATAGTCCTTTAAGCTCTTCATTAAATTTGGGAGTGTTATCCTAGGATTTCCCACATAGAACAACAGGTCATCCGCAAAGGCTGCCACTTTATGTTCGTCTCCTCCTATCTGCACTCCTTTTATGTCTATGTTCTTCTTAATTGTTGCCAGTAAAGGTTCCAACGACAGTACATACAGCAATGGGGACAGTGGACATCCCTGTCTAGTTCCATTTGACATTCCAGTAGGTTCCGACCTCTCTCCATTAACCATGATAACCGCGGAAGGTTCTCTATACAGCTTTCCTATCCACTCTCTCATTCTTGCTCCCATTCCTAAAGTCTCCAGAGTGTCCATCATAAAGCTCCAGTTTACTCTATCAAATGCCTTTTCAGCATCGATCGAAAGCACCACTACCAGAGTTTTCCCTTTCCTAGCTTTCTGGATAAGCAACAGAGTTCTCAACCCATTCTCTACCCTCCCTCCCTGGAACAAATCCCACCTGATCCCCCTGGATCCATTCTGGCATTAAGTCTTTTAGCCTATTTGCATATAGCTTAGTGTCTATGTTCAAAAGTGATATTGGTCTATAGCTAGAGCATTGAGAAACATCCTTCCCCTCCTTTTGATTAAGCACCACATGGGCCTGTAAAGATTCTCGTCTCATCTCCATCTCTCCTCCCAGTGCATTCATATATTTCTCCAATTTAGGTAATAACAAGTCACTATATTTTTTATAGTACCTCACTGTATAACCATCTGGGCCTGGGCTTTTCCCCCTTATGGTACTTTTTAATGCACTTTTTATTTCTTCCTGCATAATTTCCAAATCTAGGGAATTCAATTGATCCTCACTTAGCTTCGGTAGTCCTGCGTTTTTTAAATATACCCTTCTTTTTCCTCTACTCTCGTTTCCACTTATATTTACTGGATCTTGGGAGGCAATATTATACAACCTACTATAGTATTCTTTGAACACCTTAACGATCTCTTTGGTAGAATAAACCATTTCTCCCTTGGGGTTTCTGGTTTTTTCTATATAGTTCCTGTTTTTCTTTTCCTTCAAGGCTCTCATTAAATATTTTCCTGGTTTATCTCCCCATCTATACCTCTCACTTGCTACTTTGTTAAAAACTCTTCTCTTCTCCTCCTCCATCAATAGCCCTAGTTCTTCTTTCTTTTTTACTACCTTCTGTCTTATCTCTTCTGTTCTTTTATTTTTATGTATCTGCTTCAAATCACATATTTCTTTTAACAGCCCAGTAAGTTTCTCTCTTCTTTCCCTTTTCATTTTTGCCCCGGACGCAATCAATATACCTCTTATGTAGGCCTTGTGGGACTTCCATACTGTAGCCACCGACACCTCCCCTGTCTCATTCTCCTGAAAAAATCTTTTGATTTCTTCTCTAGTTTTCTGATCAACCTCCTGGTCCAGAAGAAGAGCCTCATTCAACTTCCATCATATCCCACCGGTCGATCGTCTCCCCCACCTCACTTTCAATGTAACGGGCATGATCTGAAAGAGACATCGCTTCTATTTCATCTACCATTTCTATGAGTTGATGATTTACCAATATATAGTTCAATCTGGAATACATCTCGTGTGCATTAGAGAAGAAGGTATAGTCTCTCTCTTTCCCATGTATCACTCTCCAAATATCCACCAGTTGACACTCGTGTATCACCCCCTTCAAAATTTTCAGAGCTCTATTTCCCTCTCGCTGCACAGAAGAGGTCGTGTCCATTTGTGGGTCCATACAGAAATTCAAATCCCCTGCCACTATCAAACGTCCCTCCTTGAAGGCCATCAGTTTTCTCAAGACTCAGATATACCTCTGGTCTCTTTTTTGGGCAATAGATATTCACGATTGTACATTTCTGTTCTTGTAATCTACCCTTCAAAAACAAAAATTTCCCTCAGGATCTATTTCTCTCTCCTCAATCTCCATCCTTATGTTTTTTGCAAACCCTATTGCTACTCCCTTAGCTCTCTTGATTGGGGAATCTGCATAAAACCATGTTGGGTAATTTCTCGAGTACAACTTTACACTTGACTTAATCTCAAGGTGTGTCTCCTGCAAAAAAACCACCGTAGCCTCTCTATGCTGCAGCTCCTTGAATAGTTTACATCTCTTCCCAGGGCAGTTCAATCCCATTACATTATATGTTATAAATCGTAAATCTTCCATACGTCTTGTATCGCTATTTTTTTCCCCCTTCTATCGTGCAGAGTGTTGTCCCTAAAGCCCCCCCCAACCCACTCATCTTTCTGACCGTATTCCTCCCCCCCTCTCCCAATGATCCCCTCACCCTCCCCTCTCCATCCGCCCCTCCTCCCCCCCATTTTAGGCCTTCAATTTGCCTATCAATCATTTGTGGAGATAAGTCCACCTTTAATTTTTAAACCTTGGGGTTGAACTCCTCCCATGAACGGCTTTCCCTCCCTCCAACCACCCCCAATTACCCTCGTTCTATTTATTTCTTTTGACTTTAATGGTGCGTTTGAGAGAGAAAGAGAGGAACACGCGTAAAAAATAAAAAAAAAAACACCACATAATCCCCTCTATCTCCTCCCTACCTCCCCCCTGCCAAATGTCTGCCTTTCTTCCTTTCCCCGAATACCTATTTCTCCCTCTGTTTCCCACCCAGTGATCCTTATTCTATGCAATTCCAGTCTATCACAGAAGTCTCTCAAGTCCTCAGGAAATCTTAAATATGCTGTAACACCATTCTTCCATCCGATTAAACACTCTGGGTTGCCCCATCTATATTGTATATTCCGTTCTCTCATCTGCTCTAATAGGGGTTTCAAGGATCTCCTTCTCCACAAAGTCTCATACGATAAGTCAGCAAAAATCTGAATATTTATATCTCCATACTTAATAGTTGTTCTTCCTTTAGTCCTTCTCCAAATCTCTTCCTTATCCCCATACTTGTACTGAACAATCACATCTCTTGGTTTTTCCTTCTCATTTCCTTGGTGAAACTTTTCTGTTCTATATACTCCATCCAATTTAATTACCTCTGTTTCAGATCTGTCCATAATGGAGTTTAACATTTTACAGACTATTTCTTGCAGTTCTCCCCCTTTCAGGATTTCTGGGATTCCTCGTATCCTCAGGTTGCTTCTCCTATTCCTGTTCTCTTGTACTTCTATTTCATACAGCAATTGTTTCTGCGTGTTCCTCATCATAGCGGACCTTTTCTAAGTCTGTAATGAATTGGGTATGTTTATTAATTTTTTCCTCCATTTCTTTCATTCTCAATAGCAGATGCCCTAGATCCTGTCGTATGTTTGTCATTTCTTGCTTTAAAGTTTTTTCCAGATTTTTAAACATTTCGGCCATCTCTCTTTTATTCGGCACTTGTAAATCTTTTTCAAGATCTTTCCTCTCTGGATTTTCTATCATCTGTTGGCTGCTACTATTCAGGCCCAATGACATTCTAGGGCTATTTTCCAAGCTAGTTTCCATTTCCCCTTTTTCATTTCCACCATAGGACCTTTCTGGAGTCGTATTCCCCTGGGAAGTATATTTTTTAATTGTACCCGTCTGGGACCCTTTAAGCCCGCTTCCTTTAGCGCTTTTATTCTTCATATCTTCTGTGCAGGCTATTCTCTTTAACCAGAGGGAAACTTTAGGCTGTATATTGGAGTATTGGTATTAGTCAGTTCTTTATCAAATTAACACTTTTTTTCCCACGTCTCTTCTAAAGCCACTTAACCTTTTCTTTCTCTTTCCCTCTTCTTCCTTTTTCCACACTCCAGATCCCCTGGGAATCCCCCTTCTCTCTTTTATAGACAATTTAAAGTCATTTCCCACAGTCCAGGACACTATACATTTATATTTCACTGTTTTCTTGTGGTGTCTTCACTCACCCTCCTTCACTCACTCTCCATGTGAGTCGGCCCAAGTCCACAGCCGTCCGCTTGTTTCTCCTGGATTGTGTCTCGGGGATTCCTACAGGGTCTCCTGTGGGTATGTTGTCCTACCTTTAGCTCTGCTGTGCGGCAGGTTTAGGGATTGGGGATTGAACCGGCGTCTCCCCTCTCCTTTCTGGGCACTGACCGGCTTCTCTCCCTCCCAGTGCTCCTTTGCGGCCAACTGCGTGATCACACCGCGCTGCTCCATCTCTCCAGCAACCCCACAGCTGATTCTCCTCCTGGAGCTCGGTGCCCGCTCTCTTCCCCCTTCACAGCACCGTCATCTCCCACTTGAAGGCCTCTTCACACAGGTAGGGCTCCGCACACCATACCGTGAGGGTTCTCAGGGTGGTCAGCTCGGAGGTTACCGGAGAGCACTCACATCGTGCTCTCCGACGCCACCATGTTTAGGCTATGCCCCTCCCAGTTAGGTAATGTTAACCTAGGGTTAGCCACATAGAACAACATGTCAGCCGCATATGCTGCCACTTTGTGTTCTATCTCCCCTATCCGTACCCCTTTTATATCTATACTGTTTCTTATTGTTGCTAAGAGAGGTTTTAGGGATAGAACAAACAACAGAGCTGAAAGCGGACACCCTTGTCTTGTCCCTTTATACATCCTTAAAAACTATGATAGCGAACCATTGCCCCTACAGCTGTTGAAGGTTGACTATAAAACTTTTCTATCCACTCTCTCATCTTGGGCCCAATTCCCAGGATCTCCAACGTGTCTAACATAAAGCCCCAATCTACCCTATCAAAAGCCTTCTCTGCATCAACTGACAAGACCAGTACAGGGGTTTTGTCAGGAATATGGAAACAGAGATATTAATCATAGTAATTTACTAAATAAATCGTTGTTTAACCCTACAAATATAGATACCAAACACATAGAGGTCTTCAACAAAATGGTGTGGAAAGATCTGGATAGATTGAGAGTTAAAAAAGGTGAAGGACCCGACCCAAAGGAGATAGAAGAAGGGGTAAGGTCACTTGAAGACAGAAAGGACAAGGGAGGAGGAATAGTGATTCTGTCAAAGGAAGATTACCACCGGGAAATTATGAGTTTTTTGGGAGACACAAATACATATGAAGTACTGAGGAAAAATCCTATCCTGGAATACAAAAAAGATTTGACAAAATTGGTACACGAAGGGTCAAAGTAAAAATATTTGAATCCCAAAGAGGAAAAATATTTGGTACCTATGACTTCTAGAATCCCCATTATATATAGCGTACCTAAAATACATAAAGATGAGGAGAATCCTCCGGGACGACCCATTGTCAATGGGATAGAATCAATGGGTTCTAGAATGGGCCAATAATATCTGCAGATGTTGGGTCACTGTACACAATAATAAGACATAAAGATGCAATAGGAGCCACTGATTGGGCAATGAGGACCTATGGAGAGTTGAAAACAGGTCAAAGAAAAGATCTCTGAATGTTTGACATATTCATTAGAACAATTATTTTTGGTACCATGAAACATATTATAAACCGACAACAAGAATTGATGTAGGGGCTAAATATGCCCCAAGTGTGGCAAACTTATTCATGGCCAAATGGGAAGAAGATAAAGTTTATAAAAATAGACCCGAACAATTAAAGATATATAAAAGATTTATTGATGCCCTCATGGTTTGGGAAGGAGAAAAGGAAGATCTGGAGGAATTCATCTTCAATATGAATAACAATGACAAAAAGATTGGGAAGTGAATGAGGAAAAAACTCAACTCAATTCAATTGGATGGCACGCGATGTCATGGCACACCATGTGCATTGAATGCAGAGCTCCATTGCATATGCGCGGGGATGTCATCAGCTATTGCTGATGTGAACAACTGATAAACTGTATGCGTTTAGGTGGTATTCCTTGTACCTAAAGGTAAGCCTGATTGTACATTTACCTGTAGGTACAACTTCAAAAAGACAGTTTACTATCTCTTTAAAGACTCTTTATTCTTACATATCCAGCTGTGCAACCAGCTATTGCTGCTATTTCTGTTTGTCAGGCTTACCTGGACTAGGGCAATGAGCAATTTCCTTCCGATTTTCTCTTTTGTGTTGACACCCTATAGCAAGTCATAACGCAGAATCTTGTGGCTAAACCCTGGACAGCTGAAGCTGCCTGTGAAAGGTGCCTGACTCATGTGCTGTTTGAAGGAGGACATGTTTTTGGCAATGCACTCGACAAACTATTCAAAGATGTTACAAGGGTTTTTTTTGCCTTTCTGGGATAAGGGGAATACTTAGAATCTGTATCTGAATATTCCCATCTACCCACCTCATCAGCACTTCCTGCGCTTTGCAACAGGGGACAAACATTTCCAGTTTGTCACACTGCCTTTTGGTCTGTCCCAGGGTATTAACATAGGTGCTAGCACCCCTTATCACCCTCTTAAGGACCATAGATGGATAGAAAATTGAACAGAAATTCTTAGGAAAAGTTTTAGTAAAATTTGTATGAAAATTGTCAGAATATTCTCAGAGTATTAAAACTTTGTCTGTTTACTTTTAACAGCTAATTTTGGAATGAATGGAACGAAAACCACATACACTGTTAGAAATGCGTTCTAGAAAAATAGTCCACCCTGCTCCTTTGAATTGTGTCATCACAATTTTGTTGAAAAGAAATGCCAATTTGACCCACTAATGAATTAAAGATGAATGAACGAGTAACATTTTATTTTCTTAAGAATTTTTGTTCAAAATTTCACACATTTATGACCAGCTTAAGCAACAATCATTCTTTTGTAAAAACAAACTATTATCTCAGATCATACTGTACACTTGGAGCCTAAGGTCAAAGAGATATTCCTCTGAGATTTTCCTTGAGAGTGCTGGACCTCGTGATGTCTTCCTTCAAGGTTGTTCCATTCATCCAATTCTATTCATAGCCTCTACAACACAACATCTTGTTGGCGTGAAACAAACACACTCCTTCTCTTGACATCTCTATGCTTCTACCCAACTAAGCAAGAAACTCCCTAGCCTGGTGAATTGCCAACTCAATATTGACAATGGGAATGTCCATTCATTCTGGAACTTGACTGCATATTTTCATAAATAACTTCCAGCCCCGTGTCATAGGCCTATTTAGTGAGTTGTTGGGAATACTCAACAATTCTCTGATGGATATGCTGCTGAGCCATGCAGAGCTGAGCATCTTTAGACATCTTGGCATGCTCCCTGACCCTGATCAGATAGGTTGTCGGGAATTTCTACTAGGAGCTTCCAAGCTCCTGCATTGTGCTGTGCATGTCCCCAAAGGCCAGTTTTATATAGAAATAGAGTAAAAACCAGAAAAGTCCCAGTGTGCAACAATAATTCATCTGAAAAGTATGTTTATAGTATTTGAGAGGGTCAGGTCTACCCTAAAGAAGTAATGTAAGTTAGGTCTGGCAAGCTAATTCACTTAAGTTCAAAATCAACAACAGCTCTCAGATGGCGGGAGCCAGCGTCGAGGGTAGAGCGGATTTTTTTTATCTTTTTTTAGGTTGCGGTGGTGGCGGGCATCGTGATGTCGTGAACTACTTAGGGGGACATTTTTATTTGTTTTTAAATAAAGAACTTGTCAAAGACTGTCTCCTGTATTTGCACACCCTGTGATTTTGCAAGTTCTCCCACTTAGAAATCATGGAGGGGTCTGAAATTCACATTGTAGGTGCATTCCCACTCTGAGAGACAGAATTAAAAAAAAAAAAAAATCAGTTAATCACATTGTATGATTTT